>NC_137087.1:31056547-31356792 GCF_951640355.1 Cnephaeus nilssonii | reverse complement strand
GAGAAGCAAGCAGGAGCCTGAGATTGTCAGAATTTTTTTGTGATTGAAAGCACCTTGAAAAATAGCTAATCATGCTGAAAGACTTTATTTCTTGAAAATAAGTTGTTAGATTGAGAGTTACCTGGATCAATAAATGTGCATTTTAGATTTAGTGTCAATTTATTTCCATATGCAATTTGCTTAAAATCATTCTCTTCCCTTAATGGTGTCCTTCATTCAACAGTAGTATTGGGGTATAATAAATGGGATCTGCGTTTGGAATATGTTCGTGCTACTAACAGACAAAACTGTTGTTTTATTCGAATAAATTAGCCATTTAATCTTCTAAGAATTGACCCCTAAAAGATAATCAACATGGTTCTAGCTTATTCACCCAGTTATCGAAATCAGACACATTCATCGGTATATGTCCAATGCTTACAAGACAGGGTTTGCTTAAAAAAAAAACCAACTATTTGGATTTAATGGATGACAAATCTCATTATTAGCATCTTTAGTCAAATACACAGTAATTTTGTTTCACCTGTTATTTAAGGTGCAACTGGTCATGGAATATGATAATATTTACTTCTGCTTCCTTACTATCTGGCAAGGCTCTCTATTAATATTTTTTAGCACAACATCTTATTGTAGGATTCTCCCTAAAATACAAAATCATTGCTAGACATGAGTGCATTCTAGCATCTAACAATATTTTTTCATCTTCTACTGAAATGCATCCTTCCACAGCTCTGTTATTATTGATTCAGGGTCTTTGACAGACTAACACACTCAAATAAAATAATCAGTTTTATAATCTATACTTGTGATTGTGCCATTAAATCCTGCCATTAAATATTTTCAAACTTACAATTTCCTAGTTAAAGAGATTCATAGAGGAACACTTGTAGAATTTAACAAAAAGGCTTTAAACTTCTCAAATTAAGCATTAGGTTACAGATGTCATATAATTCAAGCTAATTAGATAATGCTAAAAATCTTCTATAATGACTACTAGGTTATATTTCTAGGCAGCTTCATAAAATAGCAAGACAAAATGTTTATAGTTGCCTATAAACTATACATCTGGTTGTAATACATATATATATATATCTCCCATGGCAAGAATAACTTAAATTAGTACAAATGTTTTCATTTATTTGTGTTTTGATCTTACTTTGAGTTTTTTCACTTTTATTGAGTCAAATGAACTAGATGGGAATAATTTTTTAACTTCAAGTTTAAAGAATCAAGCATTTGAAGACAGAATGGGTTAAATTTAAAGATGACATTCTTTCTGGTTACAGATATGTCTGTTTCCTATAGGGGACACAATAAAGCATGACAATTTGGGTGGTTTAAAACAATTTACTGTTTCACAGTTCTGGAGTCTAGAAGTCCAGGTCAAAGTGTTTTCCAGGTTGGTTCCTTTGCTTGCAATCTTGACTTGTAGATGATTCATCACCCCCATCTCTGCCCTCATCTTCACATGGCATTCTCCCTGGGTGGGAGCCTGTGTCCCAACTTCCCGTTTTTATAGAGATACCAGTCATACTGAACTAGGGGCTCACCCTATTCCAATATAACTTCATCCTAACTAATGACATCGCCAATAACCCTATTTCCAAATAAGGTCACATTCTGAGGTACTTGGGATTATGATTTCAACATATAAATTTTGGAGAGACACAATTTTTGTTGAAGTATGCTAAGTGAAATAAGCCATTCAGAGAAATACAAGCACTGTATGATTTCACTTATACATGGAATCTAATGAACAAAAACTAACAAAATAGAAACATACTCATAGATGCAGGGAACAAACTAACAGCTGTGAGAAGGGAAAGGTTTGTGGGGGCTGAATGAAAAAGATTAAGGGATTAAGAAAAAGAAAAAAAAAAAACAACTCATTGACACAATTACCAAAGGGAAAGGGGGTGGGAGTGGTAAAAGAGGGTAAATGTGAAATAAATGGTGACAGAAGGAGACGTGATTTAGAGTGGTGAATGCACAATACAATACATTATTGTATTATAGATGTATTATAGAAGGGTACACCTGAAACCTATATAATTTTATTAACCAATATCACCTCAATATATTCAATAAAAATAAAAAATAAATGAATAAAAGTGTTTATAAGCAAAAGAAACATTATTAAGAGAAAGAGGAGAAACACAACACAAAAATTTATCTTTGATGTATGATGTAAATGCAGTGCTTTTTCACCCCAGCAATTCTGTCTTCAAATATTGTGAATATATTTTTAAAACTGCAACCTCTATTGAAAAAAAAAGCAAATGCAATGCTTGTTATTTGGATAATAGACATTTTTCTCTTCTGACAAGATAGGTAATTTGCACTCTTCTTAGTGCTTAACACTCAGGCATTAATAGACTTTTTTGAGGATGGAGGAGAGAGAAGACTACATTAATGTTGGTCTCATCCAATTGCAAACTGGAGTGCTGTAGCTATTTTTAAAGCTATTAAATTACAATTTACTCACAAATCCCTATAATAAATATAATGACACATTTTATTTCAATAGATGCACTTGAGATTTAGCATTTTAATTTTAGGATCGTATCTACTAAGATTGATTCCATTCTCCCCAAGTGACTACTGGGCCCTCAGTAGTCATATTATCTATGTGAAACACCTCTCTCTATATATTTTTAATAATCACAGACCCTAGAACTGTGTTGAAAATATAGTGTTCATGAGTAAAGATAAAGAAATTTGAGTTTTAATTTATTGATGTTAATGTTTCTTATAGATGTATTTACATGACTGATAAGTATGAATCAATCAACTCCCAAAAATATTATTCACAGTACCCCAAAGCACATCTTTCTTGTGAAGAAGGTTCCTCAACATAATGACCTCAAGATTTAAAAAAAAAAAAAAAGTTAACCTCTCTGGCTGGTGTTTCTAAATGGTTAGAGCATCAGACTGATAGAGAACCAAAGGGTTGGGGTTTGTTCCCCACCCTCAGTAGGTGCACCTGTGGGAGGCAACCAATCTATGTATCTCTCTTCCATTGATGTTTCTATCTCTCACCGCCTCCCTCCCTCCTTTCCAATTCTCTCTGAAAAGCAATGGGAAAAATATACTCAGGTGAGGATTAACAAAAATAAAAATAAAAATAAGTTAAAATGCTTTAAAAAAAAAGTTAACTAGTCACTTCCTTATGACTTCCATAGGAGGATGAGTAGGTGAAGCCATCTTTATTAAGACGAGCATGTCTCATAACTTTTATCTTCTTTCATTGGTATACAAATAGAAAAACGGAATAGACAGAGAACATGTTAGAATCAACTTTTTATCTTTCCTTACATCAAATCAGCTTGAGTTTATAGGGCAGAGAACAATTTTCTTCAAATATATATTCTCTGTATAAAAAGATGGATAAAGTTTTAAGTTAAGTAGCTCTTACTTATGGCTAGATATTAAAATAGTCTAAATAACTATTTACCAATATGTAGGTTCCATGTTGGAAAAATAAATCATAATCTCTGGGAACATTCTACATTAGAAACTAAATATGAAAGCAATTTTTTTTTCCTACTGGCACTATGACTATCCTTCATTTCTTATAACTCAAACTTGACCTTCTCAAAATACCTCATTAAGAAGATATTTTTCTGATAAGAAAGGACAGACACACCTGTGGCAGTGACTAAAGAAATTGAAATCTGCAGAATCATTACTGGCTAGTAATTGAGTAACAGATGTTGTAGCCAGATTGCTAGATCATTCTCATATTCACGTAAATGGGAAACTACTGAACACAAACCATTATTTTGTAAAATATCACATCACTTTATTACTCTTATGTATGTTAATTAATAGAGCTAGTGATAGCTGTTTATAAGTGCTTATTTAGAGATCTATATTATTAGTTATCTCTTAAAACAATTAACATCTTGAGGGGAAATGTTTTTATCTAGAAAGAAAAACTTACAAAAAATTATTGAAGACTCTCAGTGAGCATATAAACATGTGATGAAGAGAATAAATAAGTACATATTTTTATAAAATTAAAGGTCTGTGCTGTTGCAATTCTGTTTTGGAACTTCATCCAATTAGAATATATACAATTTAATGAATAATAACATATCTAGAATGTTATGAATAACAGTTGTGCATGGCTATTAATAATTTTAAATTTATTATTTATCAAAAAGTAATTTGATAAAGGGAAAATTCATAGAGCACCTAGTATATCAATCAAGGACTCTCTAATATACACAACATATTTTGATGGCACTCAATAATTCTTTAATTATTTCATATTAGGGAACAATCTCAGAGAAGTTAATGCAACTGCTCATGTTGATCCAGCCAGTAAGAGGTATAATTACATTTGAATTTAAGTTCACCAATTGTAATATGTATGGCTTTTATTCTAAACCTTAGTACTTGATGAAACTAGCATCACAGTCTTTTCTGCTTTTTTCCCCCCATGGTTAGGAGTAGCCTTCAGTGGGCTCATCAATTCCAATGTCAAATGGAACTTTTAGTCATTTTCTTATCCAGCAAATAATTTGACTAACTTCTATGTACAGCAAAAGATACCACAGATTCAAAGATGAGTAAAATAAAGTAGCTGCTGCTCTCAGTGAAGTGAGACATCATTTACTGAAGCTATTTCCTAGTATTTCAGGGTTCCCCAAATTCAAATTTAATTAAAGAGCTTAAACTGATACAGGTTTGATGAAGCAGCTTTATTTTTATGTCTGTCCCTCCTTCCCTGCAGCCAGTGGGTAGCTCTGGTAGGGAAGGAGGGTGTGGCTGGATGCTGTAGCTTTGGATGGACTGATATAATGATGGCAAGAGGCACTTGACTAGAGAATTCCTATACATCAGGTTTCCTACAGCTCTGCCCACAGAATAAAACATCTTTGATTAACCCCCCTCCATAACACACATCACCACTGATGTTCCCTTCATCAGAATTCCAGTTCATGCTCTTCCTGTCGTTAGTCGCCTGGTGCCCTCTTGATTGATCACAAGGATTCTCAAGACATTAATTTATCACTTTAAAAAATCCTTCTTTCTTAGTCACACTCCAAATGAATCCTTCTTGAAATGGATTTTCAAAAAGTAAAAACGTGATTTTCAAATACATGTGGAAAACGCACATGTGAAATATTTATAATATCAGTAATGAGAAGAACAGTAAGATGGTTAAATGATTTTAAAAACATTTAACGTACTGGATATTTATAAGCATTTAAAAATATGTTAGCCTAAGACTTCTAGGTTAGATATAGAACTGGACAATGCCCTTTAGGGCAACAAAAACATCACCTTTGCTATCAACTTTTGTACCAGACAGAAATATACAACTTTACATTTAACTTCATAATGTCTAAGACACAATCAATTAGAAGAAAGCAAAGTGAAAGTAGATCAATTATCCTAGACAATTTAATAATATTTAAGTAGGCCTATTAAAATATGCCCTAAAGTGACAATGGAACAATGTGCTGTATTCTTTTTCTCATTTCCAAAATTTGGGCAATATTGCTTAACACCACACCAAATTAGATCTCTTCCTACTGTATTCAGAAATATGCCTAAATACTAGGAACTGTCATCTGTAATAACAATGATGTTAAAATTCACCATACTGTAGGTTGCATATCAGGCACATTTCTCTTTAAAGACCAAATGTAATGCAGTCAAGTATTTGGAAGCACACATTTGTTAATGACACCATTTGCAGTATTTATGTCTTCCTATGTGGCCAGGTAAAATAAAAACAACTATGAGTTTATCTGCCTGTTATAGATATAAAAAATCAACATTAAAAATAGCTATAACATATTTCAATTGATTTCCATTTATTACCAATCTTTCCGGAGGCTTTTAAGATGTCAAATGAATGTATTTATTTCCTATTAAAGTCTATGTCAAGAAATAAATTTTGAGCTTTAAAACATAAAACTACAAAACTGATGGATGCCGTTTATCCTCTAAATTTTTAACACAGTTTTATTCCTATATCATATAAATGATATTGTGCACATTTTCCTTTTAAGTGATTGCTACTATATATGCTGAAAAATAGCACATTATTCAAATTTTGCCAGTTCTAGGATCCCACTGAACAATTTAATGTACTTAATCTGTACTGCTGTAGCTCAAGGGGTTCTTTCAATACATATTTGAAAATACTTCTATTTTTAAATTTATAGAAGGTCCTGATTTACTCTACTTAAAAATTAGAGAAGAAAATATGCAAATATTAGCATCATTTGCATATCTACCCTTCTCTGCATTTTTCCTAACCAATGAGAATCTCCTTATGCTCATAAATGCTATAGGCAAACAAGCATTTGAAAAAAGCACTCCTCTCTTCTTCCTTCCTCCTTGCCTGGAGAGAGGAAACTGTGAAGAAATCTGAAACTGGCAAGTCAGATGTTTGCATTTTAATGTTTTCTCTTATTTACTAGTAAGCTCCAGGTTTGAATTTCTAACTTTGTAATAGAAATTCTATTTACATTTTTCACTACCAGGCTAAATTCAACTTGTCCAACACAAGATAAATCAACTTTTCTCCATATTGCTTTCCTTTACTGAAACTGCAGCCAGTGGGCAGCTCTGGTAGGGAAGCAGGGTGTCCCTTCCAACATAACTCCAACTTCTATTCCCAAGTATCCATCAGCACAGAGTCCAAATTAATTCTTTCTTTAAAGACATGAGCTGTTGTTGGCATCATTCTCCCTAATTGTCATATGTTGGTTACACTAAAACCACAGCTATTTTAATTTGTATAAAAATGGACTTTTTCTGTCCTGTCCTTTTCTGTGAGGTCCTTAAATATTCCTGTCACCAGACTCCAAACTCCAGATGTTTGCCTTTGGCTGGTTCAGAATCTGCACCATATTTCAAAGTAGGCTAACAGAGACTAAATATCATTGTTTAAACAAGTTTCTTCATTTGTCTTCAGTGAAGACAGGCTGAAGGGTAAAACCAGAAAGGAGAAGAATAGCAATATATGTCAGGGAATATTAGATGAAAATTAAAATTCCTAATATGATTGTCTTTCTTTTTTTTTATTGTCTAAAGTTTTACATATGTTTCCTTTTTCCCCGATTGACACACTCCCACCCCCAGCCTTTCCCACCCCGGGCTAGCCACCACCACCCCAGTGTCTGTGTCCATTGGTTATGCCAATATGCATGCATACAAGTCCTTTGGTTGCTCTCTAAGCACCTCCCCCCAACTCCCCTGCCATTTGTCTTTCTTATTTAATTATTGTGTTATTGTTGTTCATCTGTTTGTCTTATTAAGGTATTGTTGACATATATCATAATAGTTTCAGGTGTTTGATATAATGATTCAATATTTATATATATGCAAAAAGATCACCAAAATAAGTCTAGTTAACATCAGTCACCATACATAGTTACAGATGTTTTTTCTTATGAGAGCTTTTAAAATTTATTCTTAGCAACTTTCAAATATGCAATACAGTATTATTAATCATAGTTTCTGTGCTATTCATTACATCCCCATGACTTATTCATTTTATAACTAGAATTATGTACAGTTTGACCTCTTTCACCCATTTTACCCAATCCCAACCCCTTTCCCTAATATGTTTTCATATTAGGAGAAATACAGGTTTTTAAAAATAATTTTATGTGAATTAATGTGAATACTATTATTTTCATTTCTATTTGTTTTTATATATTTATTCCATAAACTAACCCATAATGAACATCAACATGTGTTTTTGAAGTAATCAAAACTCACAATCACTAACTAGAAACCTGAGCAGCATCAGTTTCTTCTTAATCAAAGTGGGAATAATTGATATCATCATAATTATCATTCCTTGAATATCTACTATGTTATTATTTTCACAGTATTGTGATTTCTAATATTTTAGTCCAAAATATAAGTTGAGTAATTTTTCAGAAGCATACACAATTATCTTCATAATTATCGATATCACCACAATTATCATTTCTCAAACACCTAGTATGTAATTATTTCAACAGTATTTTAATGTCCTAATATTTTGTCTAATCAAATGTTTTCATTGATTTTTTTTTTTAGAGAAAGAGGAAGGGAGAGGGAGAGAAAGAGAAACATTGATCAGCTGCCTCCCGTATGCACCATGACCAGGGACCGAACCTGCAATCTTGACATGTGCCCTGACTAGGAATCAAACCAGTGACCCTTGGTGCACAGAACAATACTCAACCAACTGTGCCACACCAGCCAGGGCCAAAATATATTTTAAGTTAACTAATTTTTCAAAGCATGCATAATACACTTTTAGTCTATATCTCAAAAAATAAAATAAAATTATTTAATAAGATGCCTCCAAGTAAATTGAAAATTTCTATTGCATACCATACAATCTCAAGTACTATATGAATAATATTGATATTCAATAATGTTTGTGGATAGTGGTCATTGAATAATATTGTATTTTCCAAAGCTAATTTGTATCTGTTTCTCTCACTCTTTAGAATTCATTTGACCTTTTAAAGACTTACATAAAGATATTTAGAGCTTTAACACTATATATTAAATTTTAAGTATTTAATTTCAGATAGTATTTTAATATATTTAATTTTCAAGCCGTATCTCCCATAACTTGGAATATAATAAGAGCAAACATGTATTGAGTGCTATTTGTGATCCAGTTACTTTTACATATGCTTTACAGGTTTGAATTTATTAAATCCTCATAATTCTATGAGTTATACATTATCATTAATGTTATTATATTGAACAGGAAACTGAGGCATACTAATTTAAACACTTGTCCAAGATTACACAAATAGATAGTGGTATGTCTAGGATTTAAGCACAGGCAGTCAAACTATAGAGCTTAAATTCTTAATCCAGCTTTATATGTACAATAGAGTAAAAAGTGATCACTGACTGATACAGCTTAGATTCTGACTTAATTTAAATCTTTTAATGTCTGGCCAATTTGTGAGATAGAATAGGTTACCTATTGTGAGCTTCATTTAAAAAAATAAATGCATATTTATTTTTATTCTTTAGGGAAGGGTTGGGGGGATAAGAGGTCAACTGAAGGACTTGTATGCATGCATATAAGCATAACCAATGGATGCAAGACACTGGGGCTGGGAGGTGTGAGGGCAAATGCCGGTGGGTAGGAGATGCTGGGGGGAGGTCAATGGGGAAAAAAAGGAGACATATGTACTACTATTTGTAATACTTTAAACAATAAAATTAAATTTAAAAAATAAATATATATAATAAATGAGTCCATCAAACACTTCAAGATGAATGCTGCAAAATGAATAGATTGAATTCCCTACTTCATAATACACCTCTGCCTTACCCAGTTGTGAAAATGAGATGGGAATGAACATACTGAGGAACAGAATAGAACAAGTGATAGGAGGAGAGATCCTGGGGTTGGACTGGCAGTAGAGATGTCAAAGAGAGGAAATAGTTTGTGTCTTTGTATTTCATAAAATCCAATTGACCATGTTTCATAAGAAAATATGTCTTTCACGCTATAATTCACTAGGTTCTATCAGGAGGTATGAGCCCAGAGTAGGAATAAAAGAATCTTCAAGAGAAGTAATTCTAGATTTATTCAAAAAATTAAAAATGCAACTCTCAAAAATTTAAGGAAATATTATATTAGTCAAAGGACATGCTTTCCTGGATTAACTTAATCCACAAATTTATGTCACAGACCAAAATCTAATGTTTCCACAAATATTACTGAATGAAATAGCATTTTATTTGAACTGAAATATCTGATTATTACAACTCATGAAGTAGCATACCATACTTGTAAATGATGGAGATATCAAAGAAGCTACCAATTTTTACAACTACAGAATTTTGTATTGTATTTAAAGTATTAAATATGATGTCCTTGGAATGACTGCTATTGTTATATAAAGCCTGAGGAATCTAAATGTAGAATGTAATTACACTAATAAATTTTCAAGCATTCTTCACAGGAACTCCTACTGTTCTAATCAAGAAAGCCAATATTAAGAAAGAAAAATAATCAAAGATCTATATTTATTGACTCTGGTCTAAATTTCATCCCTGAGGATTTCTTCTTTCATTATGATCACATTAAACTTTCTCCTAATGAAGAGAGAAAAGTAATCTACATCTTCTTACTATTTCTTTTTTTAAAAAGAGGGATTCAACAAAAAATAGATTATATAATCACTAAGATTCCTGATCAAGGTGTTACTTTTATTTTCATTTAACACCACTATAACTATGCATGCATTTTCTATATATCATGTCCTTTAGTGTTTCTTTTTTTTTAATCTTTATTGTTGAAAGTATTACAGATGTCCTCTTTTTTCCCCCCTTGACTACCTCCATCCCTCATCTGCCAGCCCCCAGGATTTCACCACAGTATTGTCTATGTCCATGGGTTCTGCATATATGCATAGAAGTTCTTTGCTTAATCTCTCCACACTGCCAACTCACCACCACCCCCTATTTTTTACATAAAAATATTTGAGAAAATTGCCAACAATAGCTTTACTTTGAATCAATGTTATTTATGATTTTGGAGTCTCCTAAAAATTATTAACAGGTTTTTCAATAAAGCAAGGAAGAAATCAAATGCTCTTTAAAGCATCAAAGTGACACCATTCATTCATTCATTCATTCATTGAAATAACTCTTACCATTTGCAACAGCATGAATGGACTTGGAGAGTATTATGCTACGTGAAATAAGCCAGTCAGAGAAAGATAAGTATCACATGATCTCACTCATATGTGGAATCTAGTGAACAACATAAACTGTTGAACAAAATAGATCCAGAGACATAGAAGCATGGAGCAGACTGTGGAAACTCAGAGGGAAGGCAGGGGAGGGTGGGAGGGTGGGAATTGATCAACCAAAGAACTTGTATGCATATATGCATAACCATGAACACAGACAAAAAGGTGGTGCAGGCCTGGGATGGGGGACAGGAGCAGGCTAGAAGAGGTCAATGCAGAAAAAGGGGGACATATGTAAGTCTTTCAAAAATAAATATTAAAAAATAAATAAATATACTAAGACATTTCTCATAGCACATTTCTCCACCAACCTTGGAACCATAAAGCTTAGAGGGAACAAGAGAAAAATCTATTACTTAAAACACTGAAAACATACCATAGTGTGTGTTTTTTTAAAGTATTATCTTCAAAGAAATGCCAATTAGATTTTTTAAAATATGCCCTAGCCTAATTTTTGTACATTTTCGCAAGAAATGGTTAACAGGCATATTGTCATTTTCTTTTCCTTTGTTGATTAAATTTGTTTGACATTTTTTACTAAAGAATTTTAGGAAACAATCAAAAGCTGATAGCACAACTAATTTTATATATTTGAAAACTGTAATGGTAAAAACTAAATGAAAAATAAAATTCTATAAAAAATAAGGGAAGGAAAATAAAAAATGTGATTGTTGAATTAGGAATACAATATTTAACATTTTAAATCAGTAATCAACCCTATTGACAATTAAAAATGTGTCCAATTATTTTTTGTTCTCAAAATAAATTCAATCTTAATTCACATTAACTTAAATCATTACAGGAAAATAGTTTGCAGGAGGGAAATATAAATTCAAAATAATTTAAAATATATATGGTGAAAATAGTTAGAGGCTTTATTTACAAATACAGCACATGGGTAAAAGATAATCTGAGAATGTTATCAGTCCCAACTTCTCTGTGGTTTAGAATGGCAGAATATTTTCTCTGACTAGACATTATGCAGATGCTGAAGGGGAGACACACAGATTTACCCATTTACATATTCATTTATTTAATTGTTTTTTTTTATTGATAACATTAATTTAACTCCTATAATGTCACAGGAATAGTGCTAGGCACTAAAATACAGTCTTATACCAGTTCTGACCCTCTCAGAATCAGATGGAAAGATGGAATCACAAGGGCAATAAATTTATTCAGAGAAAAACACCAGGGAAAGATAAAGGAAGCAGAAGACAAGGGGAGTTTTCAATGTGTGATGTAGACCAGATAACTATGAAAGAAGAAAGAAAGATGAGAAAAACCGAATAGAAAAAGAATCAGAATGCATTGCAGTTCTGGGGAAGAAAGATCTCAGGAAGGTTGATAAGAAACCTGAGAACAAAGACTGCCCATTAGAGAGACCCTACCCAGGCAGGAATTGCCTCGCTCCATACCCACTGTTATCACTCATTGTTAAGGAACAGCTCAGCAAAAATATGACTTTGACCTGGATGTTATAGTGTAGAGGGCCCCCTGGGAAGACACATGGACATTCTTTAGATTGCTGAGCCCAAGATATTTGACAGAGTCATATTAGTTGCACCCCGCCCCAGGAGTGCGGAGGTGTTGTCATTTCCTGGCTTACCTTTGTCTAGGTTCCGGAAGAGGGCTTTGAGATGTGGGAACCAGTCTAGCACCAGAAGAGGAAATGAAATAGACCTGGGCCCTCCCAAGCTCCTTTAATCTTAAGTTTTTCCAGTGAACCCCCCTTGTATATGGGAGTATAAATAAATGTGCTGTGTGGCTCAGGGAGTCGTCTGTCTCTCCAGCAGAAGAGGTCAGCGACCCACCCGGGACCCAGCTTGCATCTACTTCTGTGTCTCTTTATTTCTTTATTTCTCAATCCCTGGATGCCTCTATCAAGAACCAGTTTCATCTCTCTCCGTGCTGGCCACGGAAAAGGGAGATCCCCGCCGCATCAGGCCCCCGCATATTGACGCCCAACGAGAGGCAAGAGGCAAGGGATCGCTCCTAGAAGTGTGCGCGCACCACAGACTTAAGGTAAGGAGTGGATTGTTGTAAAATTTGAATTAGCCGGGTGTAAAACGTGGGTAATCCTTAAAAATGCTTTAAACTATGCTCATAGCTCAAAGATGCTGTTAAGCATAGTCAGATTCTTGATTTCTTTCTTAAGTTTTGTTGATGAAACCTGGGAAAAGGTTAGAAAGCAGTTGTGTGACCAATACTCAGCAAAAGTCCAGAAAAAAATTCCTATTTCAATTGGTGATGGCCTTGATTCAGCACAGGAGAGCTTAAGAATGTCTATGTGGGGTGCAGTGGAAGGGTGCAAGTCTCTAAGAATACCATCTGCACCTCCTCTGCCTCCATGTGTAAACTACTTGTAACCAGGTATAAAAGGATAAAAGGAACTTCTCAGCAACTGCTAATAATTCTTTTATCTTAACACTCTTTTTCTTTCCTTAAAAAATAAAAATATATAAAAATTGAAAAAGTAAAAAAAAATAAAAATAAAAACAGTAGATGCCAGACCATTACTGAAACTTCCCCTGAAGAAACAAGGAGGTGGGGGAAAGGCCACTTTGAGAGGCCTCATCTTCGCCATCTTTATTTATTTTCCAGCTAATGACTTAAAGTTTCTACAAATTCATAAATGCATCTGGGGTTTCTGTGCACATGTAAAGGGAAAAGGCCAGTTTAAAAACGAGTGCGCATAGTTTTGAGCTGAACTTGACTTTTTGCTGTGTGCAGAATAAAAACCCAAGACTGTTTTGGCCTTAAAAATGGCAAAGATGAACCGGAGAAAGAAATACAGGCCAGTTTCCCAAGACATCTAAAGTAACTCTTGAAATTTCCCACCAGAGGCAAGTAAATAGCAGGAAGAAAATAGTCAAGTTTACATATGAATGGCTGAGAGTTTGCTTCTTGACTTCCCCAGCAGGAAAATTGTGACCGTTTTGAAATTTAGAGGCTGGTCCAGGCCTATCGGCTGGAAATTCAAAAGAACTTGGAAGTTTACTAAATCAAATGATAAATTTAAATGATCTAAATGTATTGAATTGTTATAATACTGAAATGTTGATCTGAGTATGCATTGCATGAAACCTAGAGGTCAGAATTGAAGCTCTTAATTGATTATGTCTTGTATTTATTCTTAGAAATATAAAGTGTTATTGTGTTATTAATCTAGGACATGCTAAAAATATTTGACTGGCCAACTCTAAAAGTTTAAATTTGATATATTAAGATAATTATAAAAAGGTATTATAATCTTTAAATCATATGTGGATATATATATATATTTGATGGTTTTTTTACCATGTTAAAATTTCAAGGTCTTAACAGAGATGATTCTTGGAAAGCTCCAAGGGCCCGGAGTAATACAAGAAATTTATCCTCTCTTCTTAAAGGAAATCTTTTTTAAAAAAGACCTAATATACTTGAAATTGCATGGAAAGCCTTATCAAATAAAAATTAATAAATATACTTTAAATGTTATGAAGGTTTTGGCCCCAAAAATGGCAAAACAGAGTAACTAAATAATTGACAGCCAGTTTGAAATTGGATTGCCATGGCCTAGAGCAAAGGATATACTTACATGATATTATTCTACAATTTCATTATAATTTTGATATTTTACAACAGCATATTGCACAATTATCCCAAACAAATTTATAAACAATTTCTTTGAATGATTAGCAGCAATTTAAAAAGGACATGAAAGGATTTAATCCCTTCCACTGTGTGGAGGGCCCCCTTGGGAAGGCAATTGAGCATTCTATATTAGCCCTTCTTGCTCTTTTTGCCAAGAGGGACCCTCCCACAGCTGTTGCCTGAGTTTTCAGTTCATGCTGAGGTTGAAGCCTCGTGATGGCTGGTACCACGGATCTGTCTCTCGCACAATGGCGTGAGCTGGGCCCTCCATGGAGAAGAAACCTGGGTTCCCCAAGATATGTGATCAATGCCAGGGCCCCGCCAGCGGGCGAGGGGATCCCAAGGCAGGTGCTGGGCATGGAGGCCATAGGGGCATAGGCTACCAAGGAGACAGAACTGAACCTCACATCACCCTGCTTGGCCCCGGAGGATGGCTGGTTAGTCAAAGACGGGTAAGATTCCTCAAGGGAGGAACAACCTAAGACAGGCACAGTCGCAAGGGGCCATCAGGAGAGAATTTGGGGGTCAACAGAGGTGGGGCACAGAACCTCACCCCCCCAACATTGCAGGGGCCTGAACACTCGCCCCTTCTGAGGGAGGTCTCCTGCCCCATGGCTGCTTCGTGCTTCCCATGCCCAGCTCAGATCGGAGCCCGGACAACATACACAGACTTGGCCCAGCTCAAATCGGAAAGAGACCCAGATAACAGAGAGACATGGCCCAGCTTGGATTGGGACCCAGGCAACAGAGAGTTGGCCCATGGCAGCTGCCCTATGTCTAAATCCAGCCTAAATCCAGGAGTGCTCAGGGCTTTATCAAGGATGCAAATAAACCTTTCCATTAACATTTACAGGATAAACTAAGATTGTTGTTAAGAGTATTAAAATTTTAACAGTAAAATAGTCAAATTATCAGATTAAATTGGCTAAATGGAATAATTGAATATTCAAGAAAATTTAATTGTGCAAAAGGCTGTTCGTAAAGTATTAACTAAAATTTCTATTGGTAGTTCATTTCATGGTAAAATTACTTAACATGTAATGAACCTAAAAGCAGTCATATTTTTGTGCAAAAAAAAAAATTAAATTAAAACTTAAAGTGATCAAGACTGCATTATAAAAATTTTGCAAAAGCCTCCTAATAATTAAATAAAAAACAAAGGGGGGATAGTGGAAAAATATTATGTAAGGAAAATATCCAGAAAAATTTTACTTTGAAAACTAATTTTTATTTATAATACTAAGAGCAGGACGCCTATGAAAAAACACACTTGGTATCAGAATAAGCCAAAGGAAAATCATTTTGGGCAAAAAAAAAAAAAAAAAAAAAAATGAAAAGGATCCCAAGTCAAATCTATAGAAAGGATTGTTTTACTAACTTTTGGTCGAGAATATGTTTGTATATTTTCAGAAAACAACTCCAAGACCATGTGGATTCCTGCAGGAGAGGAGTTGTCAGGTCTGCTCCAACCATGAAGACAAGAGGAGAAACAGTCGAGGGATGGAAGACGCTGATGACACCTTGCCATGCTAGCAGTCAGCAGCAGTGCGTCACTGCAGGATGCCCAGGACCAAACCAGAGATGGTCGGGCCTGCATCGCCACCATTTGTCCACCATCCAGATATCATTGCTGACATGTACACATGAGGAACTATTGGACATTGAAATTGGGACTCAAACATTTTTCATTCTTATATGTTTATTTCTGGTCTGTAAATGCAAGATTTAAAAAAAAATAATTAAAAATGGGGGAGATGTAGAGGGCCCCCTGGGAAGACACATGGACATTCTTTAGATTGCTGAGCCCAAGATATTTGACAGAGTCATATTAGTTGCACCCCGCCCCAGGGGTGCGGAGGTGTTGTCATTTCCTGGCTTACCTTTGTCTAGGTTCCGGAAGAGGGCTTTGAGATGTGGGAACCAGTCTAGCACCAGAAGAGGAAATGAAATAGACCTGGGCCCTCCCAAGCTCCTTTAATCTTAAGTTTTTCCAGTGAACCCCCCTTGTATATGGGAGTATAAATAAATGTGCTGTGTGGCTCAGGGAGTCGTCTGTCTCTCCAGCAGAAGAGGTCAGCGACCCACCCGGGACCCAGCTTGCATCTACTTCTGTGTCTCTTTATTTCTTTATTTCTCAATCCCTGGATGCCTCTATCAAGAACCAGTTTCATCTCTCTCCGTGCTGGCCACGGAAAAGGGAGATCCCCGCCGCATCAGGCCCCCGCATATGATCTCAGGAAGGTTGATAAGAAACCTGAGAACAAAGACTGCCCATTAGAGAGACCCTACCCAGGCAGGAATTGCCTGGCTCCATACCCACTGTTATCACTCATTGTTAAGGAACAGCTCAGCAAAAATATGACTTTGACCTGGATGTTATAGTAATTCCCAGAGTTGCAGGTGTGGAAGCTTTATATTAATGGCACAGCATGTTCCTCTTTGAAGCATATAAGGAGCCTCTTCATGGTTACCTTGAATGTCAAAAATAAAATTTCTACTCACATGTTCATGGTACAGTAAGGGCAGCAGATAAATAACTAGATTATAAACATTCATATAATGATCACTATAATAAGATGCTGTGGTAAGGCATGGTAAAGATGCCTAACTCAGATAAAAGAGGGTGGAAATTTTTTTAAAGTTTTCTGCTAAGAGAAGGGATAAAATTTGACAGAGTATATAATATATATAAAGACTGAAGCATATAAAAGGGAGAGGTGAATTCTATGAATCACACATAGTTTTTCAATTCTGTATGACTGAAATGAAAGACATTGAAGATCAAAGATGGCCTGAGATATATATTTTATTCCTTCCACTGAAAGGTGGACTTTAATTCCCCTCCTTACTGATTTTCTTGACCAGTAAAATGCAGCTGATGTGATTCTGGAATTTTTGAGACTAGGCCATAAAAATCATTGCAGATTCATCCAGTCTTTTGAAATGTTCACTCTGGGGGAAGCCAGCCACCTTGTGAGTGATTGTGCCATCTTGAGATCACCAGGCAGTTAGGAAGCACAACCTAACAAAATAAGATGTAAGAAGGGTAGAGATTGACAGAGATGAGAGGTAGAGGTAGAGGTAGAGATAGAGATAGAGATAGAGATAGAGATAGAGATAGAGATAGAGATACAGGTAGAGGGAGAGAGAGAGAGAGAGAGAGAGAGAGAGAGAGAGAGAGAGAGAGAGAGATGGATATAGAGATAGAGATATGGAGATAAATATCTGATCAGCCCTAGCTATTCAGTCATCCTAACTAAGGTATAAGACTTGTGAGTTGGGAAGCTATCTGATCATTTCAGCCTCAGAATCATGACCTGAAGAAGAATGAGAAATCCAGATGAAATCCAGACTGAGAATATGGCCCAGTTGAATCATCCCAGGCATCTCCAGTTTTTTTTCAAGCACCTTAGCTGAGGCTCTTGGTCATAGAACAAAAACAAACTGTCCCTGACAAGCCTTCCCCAAATTCCTGACAATACAAAAATATGGGCCTAATAAAATGGTGGCTGTTTTATGCGACAAACTGTTGGGGTTGTTTGTTACCCAGCAATTGATGGCTGAAGCAGGTATGATGTTAAGAAGAAAATGACTGAAAGATCACTTAGGGCTACATTTGTTAAAGCCTTGTTTCAATCCCAAGGTGCTTGCATTACATTCTGAAAGCAATGAAGAATGATTGAAGGATGACTGAGTATGAGACATGAATTTGTAAGTTCACTCTCTAGATAATTTATAGGAAATAGATTAGAAGAAGGTGAATCTTGAAAGGCAGTATACTCAGGAGGCTGTTCTTGCCTATTTCTCTGAAAGGCACTAAGGAGGGTTCCTGGGTAGAAAACATAAATCAATTACAAAAGTTCTAGTATATGCTTTCAAAAAGCTTACACTTTAGTAAGAGTGCACAGCAAGTCTTCTTCATGAGTACTTCCTGTAATTTATGGAAAGTTGTAAATATCAGGAGAGTTAGCGAAAAACACCTGAAACTAATATAATATTGCATGTCAACTGAAATCAAATTTTTTAAAAAGAACTCTGGGAATTTAAGTAGAGAGAGCAGGAAACAGTGATGTCTTTGGAAAAAGTGGAATTTGTAAAGTAGGGCTTACAGAATGGATAGGACAATGACAGGTAGGATTAGAGAAGCAATAAAAATAGAAGGAAGAATTGAGTAAAAAAAGAGATAAAGTGGTAAAATCAAAGAGGCCTTGAAAGACTAACGTTTAGAATAACAAAAAAAAAATTACTTTTAGCATATATAACCTGCTTAACACATTAGAAAAGTGATAAATCCAAGGAAGCTAAAACATGAAGAAAATATTATATTAAAAAAGTACTGGATGACACACACTTCAATCATCTCATTTGAATTTTAAAGATTAAATAAATAGAGCTAAAATTCAATTTGCTGACAAAGAACTGGCATACCCTAATTAGGGCAGAGCAGATTTTTTTTTCTCTTCCTAACACACTTTCAAATTATTCATACTAATAATTTTCAGTACTTAAATTACTAAAACGTATCATCTAATAGAATCAGCAAATAATAGAATTCTAATGCATTCTCAGATAGCAGGCAGTTAAAGTCAATTTTAATTGTTTCTATCTATTTAAATATACTTGAAATTATTATAGAACAAAAGGCTAAAAGAAAATAAATACAACAAATTTAAAAATCAACTATCTTTATAAAGGGGATACATCAACTAATTATCATAAATATTTTTTTCTAACTTCTATAGTTCATGCTCTGTGTCAGAGATATGCACTTAAAAGTGTTGAAAATATTGTGGAGTTTCATAACTAGCTGCCCCAAGATGTGCCTCAGTTGTATGCAGATTATTTTACGTTAAAGGCAATTTAAGCATGGGGCTAAAGAGAAACTTATTCTCTACCCTTTAACTACCTAGAAGAAGAATATGAATGAATATGAATATGAATATGACCTTGTCCACTAGAGATTATCAGAGGTAACTCCTTGTGACTTCTCTATAGAACAGGGCAAACTTCTGTTTACTAAAGGTCTACTCTTCTTATCATCCTGCAATGACCCTTAGACCTCCCAGGTGCATTACCTCATCCCTAGGTCAGGATATCTTACATACCTCAACACCCTTTCTATCTTGAAACCTCTTGTGTCTGTGTGCCTTCTGACTCTCACATGAATGCTGGGTTAACACAGATATGTATGTATTAAATTTAGTTGTTTTTTTCTTGCTAATATGTCTCATGTCTATTTGATTATTAGACCAGCCAGAAGAACTTTGAGGGTAGAGGAAAGTTTGCTCTTTCCCTACAGTATGAAGTATAAGTTGGGTACCAGAAATTACACCAGAAAGAGAGAGAGAGAATGAGGAGAGAGACAGGAAGAGTGATAAAGGAAGAGAGAGAGAGAGAATGATTGAATGAATAAGTGTACACCTCTTAATCTAACACATTTTCCCAATCATAATGTCATATTTCTAACTTCTATCCATCTAATTTTAGTATGAAAACTGATGTGAGGTGCAACTGACTCTGTCATTTCTAATTCAAGTGATACATTAATAAAAAGTTAGATAGATTCTTTTCTGTTCATAAAATCACCATTATGATTTGTTCATGGGGAAATAAGACATTTATGGTTTTATTGAAAAGGCTCCACCATCTGTGGGTATGACTCAGAATGTGTCCTCGGTATTTCAGCATGTCCTTGAGCACAAAGGTCTGTGCATGGTAGTCGGGAACACTAAATTAGATGCAAGTATTAATTATATTGCCAAGTGTCTAATTTAAACATGTTAATTTTATACAAATGTACTATTAGTTAACATTTATAAAGACAGAATCTTTGGTCATGCTATAGTTTAAATTGCACAGCATAAGAAATATTTAATTAATTGTTTCACTAAATCTGTTCTCAATAAAAAAGGAATATACAGGGTGAGGCAAATAAGCTTCCAGTTGTGAGGATGTGAAAGAGTTAATTCTTGCATTATTATTTATTAATTTTATTCTTATTTTCCATCTGAACAACTGTAAATATACTTTTGCCCCACCCTGTATATCTACTGTATACTCACTTCAAGAAAAATACAACTTAAAAAAAGTTTTCCATAATTCCATAGAAATATTTAACATCTTTATAATCTTACATGTTTCAAGACTGATTACCCCTGCTTAGATATACACCTTGATATTCAAATTTGTAAATATAATTTTAAAAAGACAGATGAGCTTCCTTCCAATATTTGAGACAAAAGTTTTTTTTATTTAAATCCTGTGTTCTCTAGAGGACTGGGTTACATTATATGGTCTTGACACATTTTGAAGCAAGGAAAATCCTGGCATACACCTCATAGATGAACTAGAAGGATACAACCTAATACACACCTTATAAATATTTAAAACATACAGGTCACAACCCACTACTAATAGCTAGCATGCAATAGCATTGCACTAACTTTAGTGCCACTATAGCTTCAAAATATCAAAATTCCACTTTTTGTCTTTTATAGCCATTATGGAAATAGAAACTATCTGCAGCAAGTTTTTATGACAGCAGCTTTAACCACAGGATCTTTAATTCATAAGAATGAATCACATTGCTAAATTCAATTCAGCTGGCTATTCCTTACTCTTTCAATTACTGTTGACAACAGCAATTTTATGGTTACCTAATGTAGCTTACAATTACATGCATTCTATGTGAAGACATGCTTTTAGCAAAGACTCTATAGAATTCATTGTAATACTTCATAATAGCTAAAGAGGGTATAAATAATCTTTGAGTCTAATAGTGAGGGATTCATTTGCTCTATAAATACTCATTTTTCCATTTGAGGGAAAACTATATAGCCTTTAAAATCACCTTGTAAAGGAGGATTTAGTGATATGTTCCCAGAACAAGTTTAAGGTGAGAAAGACAGATTCCAAAACAGTGTAATCTCACTCTGTGGAGATAATAAAAGGATATATAGATAAACAAAGGACTGGAAAAATAAATGTTATAAATGTATTTGTAATGAATTCTGAGGGGCACTACTGAGATTGAATTTAATTGTTATTTTTTATTTTCAATGTTTTCTAATTTTCTATGAGTAGGTATTCCTTTTGAATCAAAGAGGAATCATGCTATTAAAAAATATTCATGACTTGAATTTGAATTAAACCTGTCCTTTACATATAAAATTTTTTTGTAGTAATAAAATCTCCACTTTTCCTTTACTTATGTAAATGGATAGCACCCCTTTGTCAATACATAAATATTTCTTCTAATAATTGAATGGCTTTCCTCATTTAAACAATTTTACACATAGAGCCCTCATTTTAAAGTCGTTAAAAATAAAAAGTAGTTAGCCATCTATGTAAACACTTAGATTTTAAGGCAATTTTTTAATATATCCTAATTCTGTGTGCTTTACAGTCAGACTTTTTCAAAGAATGCTTTCTAAATTTAATAGAGAAGATTAGCTAGATATCAATCCTAGGTTTATGTGAATAAAGAGAATGTTTACATATCCTTTATCATTGGATAGGTATTTTCAGACCTTTTAAAAATAAAAAGTTACCCATTTAAAGATCTAAAATGTTTTCCCAAGATTTCTGCAGCAATAAAATATTTTATGCTAGTGTGGAGTAAAAATAAAGCCATGTTATTAGTACAAGCTGTTCTATGTGGGTAAAAGAAAAGCTGTATTATAAATATGAATATTTACTGTAATTATGAGCTTAATTTCTATCTTTGTGCTCCTAATAAAAGGCTGAGAAACCTTTCAAAAATAAGCAGCAATTGGCACTTCATAATTTTAAGAAGGTATTTCACATGATTGTTGCAATTGACATTCTTTTGGTGAAAAAAAAGGGTTATTGTTTTTTAATGTATTCTTTGAGAATAGGTGAATTCCAATTAGAAATATTCTTTGAAAATATTAATGAACATATGACATACATAAGCTATATAGTATAAGGATTGTAATTTGAAACTATTAGAAGTACATGAACTAAAAGAGAGAAAATAAAATCGACAAACCCATGTTTTACCCCAAATTAGATGTTTTTTCTTCAAATCTAGGGAATATTGAACAATATTTATGTCCTTAGGAATCACAAATTTGTTAATTAGTGTAACCTTGTGAAAAATTATGCCAATAATTTTAGTTATTTAATTAAAATAAAAGTCGACTAAAGTCAGAAATGAATAAAAAAGCATAAATAGCTAAAAAACTCTCAATGACACAGAAAGGCAACCAAACGATTGGGAGAAGATATTTGCAAATTATACCCCCAATAAGAAGCTAATATCCAAAACATACAAATAACTCATACAACTGAACAATAACAAAATTCAAACAACCCAATTAAAAAATGGGCAGAGAACCTTAACAGACACTTTTCCCAAGAAGACATACAGATGATGAACAGATATATAAAAAGATGCTCAAATTTACTAGCTATAAGGAAAATGGAAATCAAAACCACAATGAGATACCACCTCTCACCTGTTAAAATGGATATTATCAATAAGACAAGAAATAACAAATATTGGAGAGAATGTGGAAGAAAGGGCATCCTTGTACACTGCTGGTGAGGTGTGAATTGATACAACCCCTATGCAAAACAGTACAGAGGTTCCTCAAAAAGTTAAGAATAGAGTTACCATATGACCTAACAATCCCTCTTCTGGGTACCTCCCCCCAAAATTTGAAAACACTACTTGGAAAGATATATGCACCCCCATCTTCACTGAAGCATAATTCACAATAACCAAGACATGAAAACATGAAAATGTCCCTCAGCCTGGCCTGCGCCCTCTTGCAGTCTGGGACCCCTTGGGGGATGTCCACCTGCTGGCTTAGGTCCAATCCCCTTAGGAGAAATTGGGCCTAAGCCAGCAGTCAGGCATTCCTCTGGGACCCCTCGCAGCCCAGGACCCCTCGCAGCATGGCTTGCTGCTCCTTAGCATTGCCTTGGAGGTGGGAGAGGCTCCCACCACTGTTGCTGGGCTCGCCAGCCATGAGCCTGGCTTCTGGCTGAGCTGCGCTCCCCCTGTGGGAGCTCACTGACCACCAGGGGGCAGGTCCTGCATTAAGCATCTGCCCCCTCATGGTCAGTGCGCATCATAGCGACCGGTTGTTCCACCTTTTGGTTGATTTGTATATTACCCTTTTATTATATAGAATCAACCTATAAGCAAGGAGCACCCTTTCATTCCCCTGGGCTGTGGGCTCGATCCTTGGTGGGAGGTGTATAGGAGGCAGCCAAGAGATGATATCCTTTCATAATTGATGTTTCTCTCTCTCTTCTCCTCTTCTCTTCTCTTCTCTTCTCTCCTCTTCTCTTCTCTTCTCTTCTCTTCTCTTCTCTTCTCTTTCTCTCTCTCTCTCTCTCCCCCTCCCTCCCTCCTTCTGAAATCAATAAAAAATATATTTTAAAAAAAAAACAGAATATCTGCAGGGAGCATTCCCTAACACAAGGGCAACAAGTCTTTCCTTGAAGAGGGATTAAGACAATGAATCACCATGCCCACCACTCTGCATGTTATGCATCAACATATCTACCATAGTCTTAGGTAATATTGTTTAACCTATTCACTCCTAAACTATGGGATATACTTTGGACAGCCCTGCTATAAATTTTCCTTTTAAAGATTGTCTATGATAAACATATATTGCTTTGGAAGGAAAATATAAAACTGTCTTTGTACACAGATGACCATATCATCTCTGTAATACAAAAACATTCCTAGAACTAATAAGCAATTATTAAGAAATAATATACAAAAGTCAATCATTTCCTATATCACAGCAATAAACAAGTGGGATTTGAAATTAAAAATGCAATACACCATTTACATTAGCAACTAAAAAAATAAAAATTAAGTATGAATCTAACAAAATATGTACAAATGTGTTCCTCTCTATGATGAAAAATACAAAACTCTGATGAAAGGTATCAAAAAAGTATAAAATAAATTGAGAGGCACCCCATGTTCAAAGATAGGAAGACTCAATAATACAAAGATGTCAGTCTTCTTAACTTGATCTACAGATAGAATGCAATCACAAATTTCAATAAGTCATTTAGTGGATGTTGAGAAACTGATTCTAAAGTTTATTCTAAAGTTTTATAAACTGCAAAAAAAGAAAATAATATTGAAGGAGATGATAGAAGCTGGAGTGCTGACATTGCCTGGCTTCTGTATTTTCCATAAAGTTACATTAACCAAGACAGTGGTAACGCACAAGAACAGACAAATAGACAGCATGGATGAACCTAGAGAACATTATGCTAAGTGAAATAAGCCAGTCAGAGAAAGACAAGTATCATATCATTTCACTCATATGTGAAATCTAATGAGTAAACTGAACTAACAAGCAAAATAGAGTCAGATTCATAGTCAGAGAGCAGGTTGACAGCTTGGGGGTCAGGGGAGAGGCAGGGGACATGAAGAGATTGAGTAAAAAAGAAAAAAAGAGAAAGAACTCATGGACATGACAACAGTGTGGTGATTACAGGGGGGACGAAGAAGGGAAGTAGAAGAGGGTATAGGGAGCATAAATGGTGATGAAAATTTTTTAAATAAATTAAATTTTTAAAATGAAATAAAATGTTACAGCAAATATTTAAAAAAGAAGATCAGACAAATAGGTCAATGGAATACAACAGAGAGATTCTGAAACAGACCCAAACAAATAGGCCTTGACAAAGGAGCAAAGTCAATGTAATAAAGCAAAGACAGTCTTTTTAACAAATGGTGCAGGAACAGCTGAACATCCACATGCACAAAAGTGAATCGAGACCCCAACCTTACGCCCTTCACAAAAATTGGATCACAGACCTAAATGTAAACACAAAACTATAAAAATTCTAAAAGATAAAGTATGAGAAAACCTCGATGACCATAGATATAAAAAAGTATTTTAAGTAAAGAATAGTCACAACCCATGGAAGAAATATTTGATAGTCTGGATTTCATTAATTAGAAACATCTGTTCTGCAAAAAACAAACAAACAACAAAAATACACTGCCTAGAGAATGAAAAGACAAGCCACAGTCTGGGAGAAAATATTTGCAAAAGACACATCCAATAAAGGACTCATCCAAAATACACAAAAGATTCTAAAACTCAATGATAAGGAAACAAACAACCCAGTTAAAAATATGGGTCTAAGACCTTAACAGACACTTCATGAAAGAAGATATACAGATGGGAAATAAGCCTGTAAAAAGATGCTCCATATCATATGTCATCAAGGAAATGCAAGTGAAAACAACAAACAACACAATAGGACTATTAGAATGGCCATAATGCAGAACACTGACAATACCAAATGATGGCTAGGATGTTGAGCAACAGGAATTCCCATTCAATGCTAGTGGGAATGCAAAATGTACAGCTAGTTTGGAAAAGAGTTTGGCAATTTCTTACAAAACTAAACATACTCCTACTATACAATCTGACAATCACATTCCTTGCTTTTACCCAAAGGAGTTGAAATATTATGTCCCTGTAAAAATCTGTACAGAGATATTTATAGCAGCGTTATTCATAATTGCCTGAACTTAGAAGTGAGCAAGAGGACCATCGGTAGGTGAGTGAATAAATAAACTATGGAACATACTGACAATGGAATATTATTCATCACTGAAAAGAAATGAGCTATCAAGCTATGGAAATAAATGGAGGAAACTTAACATAGCATTCTGAAAAAGATAAAAATATGAAGACTGTAACAATAAATCAGTGGTTGCCAGAGGTTGGGGAAGGAGGAATGAATAGACAGAACACAGACTTTTTTAGAGGAGTAAAGCTCTTTCTATAATATTTTAATGACATTATAAATTTTTCTAACCCATAAGCTGTACAACCCCAAGAGTGAACTGTGATGTTAAACTATGGAGTTTGGATGATAATGATAATAATCTGATCATAATACTCAGTGTGTACTAGTATACCACTCTTGTGGAGGATGTTGATAATGAGGAAAGCTATGCATGAGTTGGAGCAAGGAGTGTATGGGAAATCTTCTTACTCAATTTTTTAATAGTGTCCTAAAAATAGTCTATTAAAAATTAAGATGTTTGTTGCAACATTTCTTATAATGGTGCAGAGTTACATGTCCATCAATATGGGAGTGAATGGATAAAATATGATCCATGCTGTGGTAGATTGTAAATTTAGTCACAAATTCTTACTCTCCCTGCATCTATGCCCTTACAGTGTGTTGTTGCAAACAGCCCTGACAAAAGCTGAACTCTACTTCTCCACTCTTTGAATCTGGTTTGGCCATGTGACATCTTTCGTCTAAAGGGCATTATCTATAGATGAAACAAGCAGAGGCTTGACAAATGCTTGCACACTGGGGCCTGTTCCTTTGCCACCAGATGAATGAGCTCAGCAGCTGAGCCAGCCTGTTGGAAAAAGAAAGGCCATGTGATGAACTGAGGCACACTAGCCATTAGCTGCCAACCTCCAGAGTATGGATGAGGCCACTTTAGACCATCCAGCCACCAAATAACCTCCCAACTGAACACAGATGCTTAAGAAAGCTCATCAGAGATCAATCAAACTTAATTAGAGTAAGCTTTATTAGAACTGTGCAGCTGACCTTTTAAAGCCACAAAATTTGGGGGTTGTTTGTTTCACAGCAATAGATAACTGATACTATCCATAAAATTAAATACCATGAAGCAATTTGAAAGAATGACATGATTATGTGCATATCAGTAAACTGACATGGGAAACCTGCTGAGAAAAATTAGTAAGAAAAAACAGGTGGGGGCTTGCCCAGGGTGGGAATAGCTGGGGGCGAGGGGTGGGGGGAGGGTCAAGCGGGAAAAAGGAGACATATGTAAAACTTTAGACAATACATAAATTTAAAAAAAAAATAGACAAAACAAGAAGATCTTGTAACTTTACAGGCTATCCTATAGCCTTGCACTAAATTATTTTTTATGTTGTTCATAAAAAGAAAAAGATTATATATGATTTATGGGTTATGAAGATAGTAAAATTACCAATTGCAATAAGATGTTTTAATGCCTTCAAACTTACTAAACAAGGCGTGAGAGATTTTTTGTTCCATATAAAAATGTTGCAATAAAAAACCTAGGTCAGATATGAGCAACACTTATAAATTACGTACCTTTTAGGTTATGCTTACTTACATTCTCTCAATTCCACGCAAACAAAGGCAGAAAAGTATACATTTATTCACTTGTGGAAATTTAAAATTTTAAGGAAAAATGAAATTTAAAAAAACAACCAAATAAATAAATACTTCAAAATTGTATTAAAGACTCAAAGTAGTTTATATTTGATATTTCTTATAATTTCTTATAATTTTGTCAAGAAGATATAATAGAAACAGCTTTCAATGAAATATCTTCAGATCATTGAATTGTTTCTGAGGAAATATGGGCAAACTGTTGTGCTCTAAATTTCTTCCTTCAAAATAATATACTTGTGGAAATTAAAAATAAAAACTTCAGACACACACAGTATTAAAAGATATATTAAATGTAAACTCATTAAGAACAATCTGGCGAGCATGAACCTATTTCTGTCAATGTCTATGAATCATCACTCCAATAGTAGTAAATGTTTTAAACCAAAGATTTACCCTTCTGAGGCAGGAGGGAATATGACAATACTTATAAAGAAAAAAAAAAAAAAAGATAAAAACAACTTAGAAGTTAAAACTGTCATTATTTATCATTTTTTTAAAATATTTTTTTATTTATCAGAGAGGAAGAGAAAGGTCAAGAGAGATAGAAATATCAATGTTCAGAATCATTGATTGATTGTCTTCTGCGTGCCTCCTGCTGGGGATCAAGCCTACAACCCAGGAATGTGCCCTTGACCAGAATCAAACCCACTGAACCAAACCGGCTAGGGCACATTGTTATCATTAAAAGTCCTCCTTTTTATATCTTTTCTACAGAACATGAAAGCTCAGAACAGGCCAAAAAAGGCATATAATGTGTTAAGTTGGTGCAGGAAAGATTGGGGACATTCCTAGAGCAGGGTTGAGAGGGGTCAATTGGAGGGAAAAAGGGGTATATATTTCAACAATAAAGATAAATTTTTAAAAATGGAATAAACAGAGTTCTTTGTTCTTGAACATGAAACAGTAAGAAGAAATTTCTCATCTTAAGTTCTCACAGATTGTTAAATTATTCATGCCAATGTTGCATTTATGCACAGTTTCATTTGTTTCTTAAAAAACTAGAATTCCATACCGCATTTCTTCCACATCTTTATTATTTGTAACCACTATGTCTAAAAAAGAGCTGGTAAGTGAACAAATGGAGCCACTATGAAATAAACAGAGACAAGCACTATAAAGAGGTTCTTCAATAATTTTTAGGAAGAAAAGTATTTTATGTAAGTTAATGCTGCTTTCCCCATAGTTTAACTTGTCTTCTCCATAGATTGCCAAAGCTGGACGAGAATGGAGGCATGGTAATTGACTCAAGTCTTACTGTAAATATTTTATTTAAAAATGTTAATTTATTTTAAATTTTAAAATTGTAAGACATTTGCTGAATTATAAAAACATTTTATAAGCTCAGAAGCTGGTTTTTTCCTTTGGGAACACATCTCTACATTGTCAGTCAATGGAAAATAGTTTATATTTAAAGTCTGATTGGTATATGATTTTTGAAAAACTTATTTCTTATAGAGTAAATAATATACATTTATTTATGCTGGCAATATATTTATATTATGCTATAGTGACTTATATTCTAGTATGTAATTTTCTAACATATATATCCTAATAAATAAATGGGCAAAGCAGAAAAAGTCTTCAAATGCTATTGTTTTCAATTTGGACTTAATACAAAACCTGACTTTCTAAAAACACAATTAATTTTTGTCAATATTTATTATCTAAGTTACTTTTTCTTTCAAAATGTCACTGTGTTTCTTGGCATTAGCAAATGTGATAATCATTACTTTTGGCTGTTTCTAATATGTTAATTTTTTTTTTTTTTTTTTGCAAAGAGCACTATTACAAAAGCAATACAAAAAACAAATCTTCTAAATGTTTCTCATAAAAAGAAATATGAGTGGTTTAATAAACACATTAGTTCTCATATACATACTAAACAGAAATCTATAATAATAATCTATAATAATAAAAGTGTAATATGCCAATTAGACCGGACAGCCCGATGACCTTCCAGACAAAGCCGGGACTGCGAGGGCTGAGGCAAGCTGCCATGGCTGTGAGGGCGGAGCCCCTTGCACGAATTTTGTGCATCAGGCTTCTAGTCTTAGATATAAAAAGGTAATATGTAAATATCATGTAATTATCAGGTAATACTTTAAGGACTCAATATCAAAATGCGACCTTTTGCATAACACATCAATGTGTGCCATAGGAGCCACTTATAAAATGTTAGCTAGAACAAATATCTTCAAATTAGTTACTAATCTTTCAAAATTATTTATAAGGTAAATTTTTTTTCTGAGTAGTACATTGTATTTGAAATTGTAAGTATTGCATATATAAGACATAACCTGAAAATAAATCTAGGAAAGATAAGTTACAAATAGATAAACACAAAGATAGTGAGGAAAATAGTCAGGAATTAAATGATTTACACAAAGCTGGGTTTAATTGTATCAAAATTCCCTAGATTCAGAAAACTTATATTCTATCCTTGTGTGCATTATATCTTTACAAAACAATAAAAGTGAATGTAGGGAACCAAGAATGACATATGTTTACTAGGATGTTTGTTGCTATAAACCTCTTCCAGCCAAAAAATTCTGATTTTAATTAGAAATATCAATTTATTTTTTTAATATTATATGAAGTTAAAATATATTCAAGGAATGATTATGGGATAAATAATTGTTGCATGCCTTCTTTAGATCATTGTTCCACCATAGGAAACTCATTTTGTGATCAGTATTTTTTAGACTCAAAGAGTAATGTCAGGGAACTTTCCTGATTTCTAAGAGACACAAATATTCTGGAATGATTTAAAATTACATTGATACAAAAATTGCTTTGTAAAATTTATTATCTTCTACACTAATAAAAGAGAAAGATGCAAATTGACCGAACCTTCGCAACATCCACCAGCCAATCAGGAGTAAGTATGCAAATTAACCCAACAAAGATGAATTGATTTGCATACACAGGTGCCAAGCGGCCGGGGGCAGGGATGTACGCTTGCATCGTTGCCATGGCGACAATGCAGGCGTTCTGCACTGCCCCAGCCGCTCCGGGCCTTTGGGCAGCAAGGGAAGGTGGAAAGGCGGCTCTGGCTGGAGCGAAGGCAGTGCGGCAGCCAGGGGAAGGAAGGCCCATTCTTGCGTGAATCTTCATGCATCGGGCCTCTAGTGAAATAATAATCATTTATATTACAGTATAAAATGCAGAGTGGATCCTAAAAGGATCCAATACATTCTTATTGCCCTTACACCTGTTTCTAGCTCTTATACTATTAATACAAGAATTCAGAAAGTAGAACTTTCTTCATGCACTATAAACAACACAAAACCTAGTATATTGAAACAGTATTAAATGTTAAACATTAATTAATTAAAAAATAATTATTTAGGGCCTATAATATGCCTGGCACTGTAGTAGCCAATGGGGGTGGGGGGGGTGGGAGAAGCAATGAACAAAATAAAGTTATATTAATCTGGTATTTATAGTCTATGTAGAATGTATGGGGAGAAATAAGGAATAAACAAAGAAACAGGCAAATATAAAACAGATCAAGTAGGAATTTTTGCTGTGATGAAATATAAAGCAGGTAAGAGAAGAAACAGTGATATAGGTGTCAGCAGTAATATTTCAGATACAGGAGCAAGCAGGTTTCTATGTGAAGGTACCCTTTTAGCAGAAAGCTAAAGTAAGTGAAGGAGAAAGCATGCAATTAGGAAAAAGTGTTCCCACAAAGGGCGTTATAAAATTCTAAAGTTCCCAAATGGTGAGTGCTTGCAGTCTTTGAAGAACAGCAAGAGGATTAGTACGGCTGATGCAAAGAAGAGATAAAGAAAATGACATCAGAGAGGTAACTAAGGCTGGATACATTGATCTTTTGTGTGCAGTAAATTCATTTTCTTCATTCTAGTAATTACTAATTCTAGTAATAATTGCTTTATAATAGAACATGATGAGAAGAATGAATCATTAATAGAGGCATAAGAGAAAAACACTGGTTTCAATGTAGGTGGCACTATGCTATAGCACCAAGGGAATACATTTTGAAAGCATTAGTCTGCAGCTATGGAGGTAATGAGTTTCTCTTTTATTGTTCCTTCTTAACTAAAAACGCTGAGTACATAGTAGTTGGTAAAAATTCAAAGAGAAAAACAAAACAAAGGCAAAAGTAGTTAAATGCCAGGAGGATTCAGCTGCCAACCGGCAGTATCGCTCAACGTGAAATGAATTGGTAGATCACCTATCAGTTCTAGTCCCTTATTTTCCAGCAGCAACTGCCTGTTACATACTCAGTTGAGAATAAAGTGAAACACCTGGATCTGGTTTTTAAGATGAACATCCTCAAACCCTCTGCTTTCAACACTATTTGCTCTGACAGAAATTACTTGGGTCCTCATGATACCACTGAATTTTATAACTGCATTTAAAAGCTGGAATAGCCGTAACCAGTTTGGCACAGTGGATAGAGCGTCAGCCTGTGGACTGAAGGGTCCCAGGTTCGATTCCAGTCAAGGGCATGTACCTTGGTTGCAGGCACATCCCCAGTAAGAGGTGTGCAGGAGGCAGCTGATCCATGTTTCTCTCTCATCGATGTTTCTAACTCTCTATCCCTCTCCCTTCCTCTCTGTAAAATATCAATAAAAATATATTTTAAAAAAATAAATAAAAGCTGGAATAACTAAAATGAATGAAATGTAATATCTTATTTCAATGTTGATGAAGTTTTAACTGTTTATACAAAATAAAATTAGCAATACTTTTCATATGAAATATAAAATTATATGTTCACTTAAGTTGCATATGTTCACTAATGTTAAAAAGGAATGCTTACAATTTTGATACTTTGATTGGATGATGCATCTTGCCAAAACACAGTTTGACCCTGATTTGTGCAAAACAATGTAGGTTCTATGAGGTTTCTACTTGTTAGATGAAATCAATAATTTAAAATATCTTTTTAATATTGTATAACATTGAAGTAAACAAATTCTTTTAAAAATATATTAATAAACATGTGAATGTTTCATATTAAAATAATTAAATGAAAAACATGTTAGTCATATCATGGTATCCTTATTAATGTGACATATCATTATTGTGAGATTTGAAATTTATACTTGATATCATTGTTACTTACAAAAAATGTAAGTTTTTATCACTGCAAAGAAAAACAGAGTCAGAAACAGATAATGTTTTATATCTTTGCTTTACTAATAAAAGAATACTGCCTTAGCTTTAAAATGAGGGAAAAGTCTCTAATCTCAGACATCTGTGAAAAAGCAAACTCAATAATACTAGCTAGTCCTAGTGATAAAACAAATTAAGTTATGTGATTTCTCTTTACTTTCTAACTTTAATAGGCATTTCCAAAACAAAATGCAATGGATATGTTCTAGAGTCTGAAATGTTTGCTTTTCATATGTATACAGAATTTGGGGACTGTTTTCTGTACACCCATAATAAAAAAGATTTCTCTTTTTGAGGCTTTTGCTTTTAATTACAGCTCAAAGAAGAATGAGACAACTTCATTAGAGCTAGCACATTTAATACAACATTTTTCACTCTAAGATTCAACAAAGAGTATTGGGCCCTCAAATGCTAACATGGGAAATACTAAATGATTCTTTGGTCATGAGGTTGGCAAGCTATGGATTAAAGTTTTCTGTTGCAGAGACAGTAAAGCAACAAACAGACTTTCAAATTACAGGGGGAAAGTTAGGGAGAGGTGGGGGAGATAAGAAATCAAACGAAGGACTTGTATGCATGCATATAAGCATAAACAATGGACGCAAAATTCTGGGGGGTGAGGGCATGTATGGGTGTGGGGTGGGGGGGGTAATGGTAAGATATGTACACATATAATACCTCAATAAAAAAAAACTACAAATAAAAAAATAAATAAATAAAATAAAGTTTTCTGTTGCAGAATTTCCTTGAGTCTTATGTACACTATGTCCAAGTGGGTAATTTAGAAAGTGGTAAATGGCCACAGAATAGGTTCTATGAATGCACCTGTTCTTAGCTCCCTGAAACTTTATTCCAAGCAGCAGAGTATAGGAAGAGATGTCCTATTGCACCATAAATTTCTTAAGATTAGGACATAGATCTTACTATTCTAACATCCTCCCTTTTAGAGTCAGTCTTTCACATAATATACAAATCAACAAATTTGGAACAAATTAATAGATATAATAAACTATTGTTAGTATCTTTTTAAACCGCCTCCTCTTGGCAACATGAAGAATTTTCTATATAAAAATCAAGGAAGAATCAATTTTTCCCTTTACAATCTGAATTCTATTATCATGTGCAATGATAAAAATATATATATATAGGATTCCCAAACTTGGAGTCAAGTCACAGCTTAATTTCATGGCACTATTAATATATTACTAGTTGTAGAACTCCATGGTTGTAATGAGGAACAAACAAACAAAAATATGGTAACATTCATTTTAGTGGTACCAGAAGTATAATGGTAAAAAAGGATTTGATGTCCTTAGGTCAAATCCAGCTACTGTAAGAAGTAAGCTGAAAGCTCTATGAGGTAGGTACTCAGTGAGGGCAGGGTCATATTTGTCATCTAATTGTTATAGTCTCAGCTCCCTTTATATTACATCTCTAATAGTAGGTTTTTACTAACAGCTGTTGAATGAACAAGTGAACCTAGAAAATGTATGATTGTTTAAAAAGTAATTGTTTTTTATATACACTTTTATTTTTTTTATTGATTAAGGTATCACATATTTGTCCTCATCCCCCCATTCCCATCCCACACTCCTCCCCACACATGCCTCCACCCCCCTGTTGTCCTTAACCGCTGGTTAGGCTCATATGCTTGCACACAAGTCCTTTGGTTGATCTCTCCCCTTTACCCCCACCCTTCCCTACCCTCCCTCTGAGGCTCGACAGTCTGATCCATGCCTCCTTGTTTCTGGGTCTGTTCTTGTTCATCAGTCTATGTTGTTCATTATTTCCCCTAGATGAGTGAGATCATGTGCTATTAGAAATACACTTATAAGAACCGAAAATGAGACAAACAATAATGGTTATGGTGACAGGCAAATGAATTGGTCTGTAGTGAGTTTCTTTCTGGGCCAAGAGTTTTAATAGGAAGCTACTTAATGGTAAAGGGTATGATTCCTCCAAATTACACTAAGAGAGCTTACTCAAGAAATTAGAACTCTTCTTCTGCTCTCTTCTTTCACCTCTGGTAGTAAGGATTACAATGGGAACAATTAGCTACCATTTGTAATGATTTGAATTAGTCTAGTAATTTGATAGATCCCTGTAACAGCATAGTTTATTGGTATATGAATCAGTTGACATCTTGACCTCCTATGGCTTCAAATTTGCTCTATCTAAAGCAAACACTTTCATATAATTCTTGATTAATATGCTGAACTTATAACCTTATAATCATTTATAACCTATCCTTTCTTACCAGAGGTGAAATAAGATTGATAATATTTTCATAGAAAATTATTCAGGTTCAGTTATTGTCAAAATCTGCCCAGTAAAGAATACTTTGCCAAATAAAAGTGGGAACTTTAAGAAAGCTTATTTCCATTATTTGGGGTGGTGCCGTAAGCGGTGGTGGCCAAATGGTGCCATTGATTTAATTTAATAGTAAAAACAACACAAAATAAGCAACATCCAGAGAAAAATGGTGCCTAAAGTTTGAAGTAAAGCACCTGTAAGAGTATTCTTTCAGAGGGCTAATTCCCTAATCTAAGAGCCAAAATTATCAATAAGTGCTAACATTTTCAAAGCCTGAACTGCCATTAGTGTCAATTGTGTGTAACATAGTGCATTTCTATTCAAGATGTCACTGTCCTTTCCTGAAAGTATCAAAAACATATTGCATTTAAAACTTGTTAGATACTTGAAAGTTGCATGTGACAAATTCCCTTTGGACCAGCAATCGAATGCAATATTTGAATATTAGCCTTCTTCAAGATAATTAGAAAAGATCATTCATTCAGAAACAACAACACCAAATAAAATTAGATATTCTCTGAAAGGAGACTTTCTTTGCAAGTTTGTTACATCTTCAACATTTAGCATACTTGAGAGTGGGGCACTCACAGGTTGTCTGGTTCATAGTGAAATGTCTTCATTTACTCTACTCACCACCTCACTGAATACTCTTTGTTTACTTGAATTAAATATACTACACTTTGGATGTTTGCATGTTTCATGCAATGGCACAAGCAAATTAATACTTTAAGTTGCGTTTAACATTTAAATCTAGTAATAGTAAAATTATTTGTAAATTTTATAATTATAATAATCTACAAGAATATATTTCCATTTTTAAATATATTTTCATTGATTTAAGAGAAGAAGGAGAAAAAGATAGAAACAACAGTGATGACAGAGAACCATTTATTGGCCTCCTGCATGTCCCTGACAAGAGATTGAGCCTACAATCCTGGCATGTGCCCTGACTAGAAATGGAACTGTGACCTCCTGGTGCATAGGTCAATGCTCAACCACTGAACCACACTGGACAGGCAATATTTGCATTTTCAAATCAACATGGACTTTTAGAAAAATATATTGTTTTATTATGGTTATCAATTGAATGTTTGGATTCTCTGAAAATTTATATGCTGAAATCTTTAAAGTGCAGCCTTATGAATGGAATTAGTGGCCTTATAAAAAGAAACTTGAGAATTTGTTCACTCTCTCTGCTCTCCATCATGTGAGGATACAAGAAGAACATCATCTGCAAACCAGAAAGAAGTTTTCACCAGAATTTGACCATGCTGATCTTGGTAAATTTCTGTTGTTTAAGACACCTAGTCTTTAGCATCTTATTATAACAGTCTAAACAAGGACAATGATAGTATCAATTTTGTTATAAACTATCATGTCTGTATCAAAAACAAAACAGAAGCCCAAAAAAGAACCCTTAAAAATAAAGTTATACCAAAATGTTGTTATTTATTTTATTAAAACTTTCTTAAACTGTCTTATTCTCATTTCATCTCCAATACAAATTACTGAATTTTTCAAGTCTTCATGAGGTGAAACTATTCTTATACATGCACACATGTGTCTTTGTGTTAAGGTCTAAGTATAATATATTTCATGACAGAAATTCAAGAGTTATTCTGAAAATATTTTAGATGGTATGTTTAAAATTAGCCAAATTAATTCTTCAAATTTGATTTTCTTATATACAAATATATGAATATCTATAAATATTTTAGATCATTAAATTTATGCAGTAGCTATATATTTAGGATGAATCTGAATATGACATTATACTAAAGGACCTACAACCAAGATTATTCTAACCAACAAAGCTATCATTTAGAATCAAGGGATACATAAAGAGCTACTCAGATAAGAAAAAGCTAAAGGAGTTCAACACCTGGTGATATATTACAAGAAATGTTAAAAACTTTTCTTTAAGAAGAAGAAAATATTAAGATAAGAAAATACATAATAAAAATAAATAGCAATAGTAATATGTTTATATCCTCAGTTTATATATTTATTTGAGTTGTTTATTATTATTCAGTATTAAAATACTTAGACTATATAATGTATTGGATATAAAATACAAATATATTACATAGATATACTCATATATATACATATATAGGTTATCATGTCAAAAGTACATAAAGTGTTTCAAGTAGGAAAATGAATACTCTTGTCAGTCTAGAAGAAAAGTATCTCCTGAGATTTTCTATTGCACTGGATATTTTGTATTTCTCGCAGCCATTCCAATCACTATTTCTCTCAAATGTGCTTTGTGCACTCAGGAGTTTGAACATACCTATCTATATATATAAAAGCCTAAGTGACCGTTCGACCATTTGACCAGTTGCTATGATGCACACTGACCACTGGGGGGAAGATGTTCAATGCAGGAGTTGTCCCCTGGTGGTCGGTGTGATCCCACAGCGGGAGCACCGCTCAGCTCACCTACGGGCGCCAGAAGCGCTGGGCTCACAGCTGGCGAGCTCAGATGCAGCAGCGTGAGCCTTGCCCACAGACACTCTCCCTGTGCACCCCTCCCCCAACTAGACAGGGACCGGGATTGGGACTGGCATCTGGACTTACTGGGTGGGAGCCTGCGGTCGCTTCTCAGTCATGGGTGTGCTGATATCGCCCTAGGATGGGTGCACGGAGACTGCAGCAGAGTGGGAGCGAGCCTACTGGGCGGAGGCAGCAGCAGGTACAGCGGGGCCGGGATGAGCGGGAGCGGCGTGGCCCCTGGCCCTGCTTCGGCTCCTCCCTGGCTGCCTGCCGCTTTGAGTACTACTACAACCCTTGGGGGATGTTGGACTGCCGGTTTCAGCCCGATCCCCACAGGCCCACGCCGAGGGATCCCACCAGCACAGGAATCTGTGCACTGGGCCTCTGGTATAATATATTTGTTGGAGGGAGGAGTTGGCTGATTGCAATAGGAAAGATGCTAACTACCATAAGTAGTAATTTTAAAACATAAATATTATATAGGTTTGTCTGCAAAAATTTGTGATTAATCAATGTGTATAATATTTTCAATGTTGCAAAAATTAATAATCTTTAAATATATTAAAGAAATATGGCTTCCACACTAGCCAGTTTGGCTGTGTGGATAGAGCATCAGCCTGCAGACCAAAGGTCCTGGGTTCAATTCCAATCAAGAGCAAGTACCTGGTTTCAGGCTCCTCTCTGGCCCAGGCCCTAGTGGAGGCTCCTGTAGGAGGCAACCAATCAATGTGCTTCTCTCACACTGATGTTTCTCTCTGTCTTTCCCTCACTCTTCCACTCTCCCTAAAATATCAATGGAAAAATATCCTTGGGTAAGGATTAACAACAACAACAAAAAAGAAATATTGCTTCCTATAAAGTGTTAATATACCTGATAAATGATAGCCCATTTCCTTGAAAGCTACTGTATATCTGTATTAATCAGCTTTATGTGACCAAAACATATCTCAAATGTAAGGTGTTGCACATTAAGACCTTATATAAGACATTATATTTATAACTGGCCTCATTATAAAACACTAAAACATTGTTCTCAAATTTGTGTCACATTAGATTAATTGGTTTAAGCTCCTGATGAACAGACTATATCCAGACTAATTCACACTGAATTTCTGGCCCTAAGACCCAGGCATCAGTATTTTTTAAAATTCTGCAGGTATAGAACCATAGCCCAACATAAAAATTCAACTTCTATGTAAATGAGATTTCAAAAACCTCATTGAGTTGCTACTGATATTTTTACATTTTAGTAGCAAGTTATGACAATTCATTCAGAAGTTGAGAATTCATCCTAGAATTGAAATTTATAAACAACTTGGAAATTTAGGTGTTTTTATCTACATTTTCCTGTAAATATCAAAGCATATTGATATTCAACCTTATTTTGATTCTTTGGACAACAAATAAATTTCTGTATCTCATTTTAAAAAATTCTAAAATATTTTAAACACATAACTCTGTTTTTTGTTAGTTCTTATCCATGAAGAATTTTATATTTTAAAATAAGTATTCTCAATCAGGATTATATTGTAGTGCTCAGTAAGAAATTCTAATAACAATGCTTACACTGCTTAATACTAGGTTGAAAAATAAATGATTATTAATACTAATTGCATAATTAACAGCCACTATATATGGAGTCATAAGAACAGAGACAAATGTTGAGAAGTTTTAAGAACTACTATATTTAACTCCTGGTCAAACCTTGCTTTAAAAGTATGTTGACCTAAGTTAATTGCAGCATTGTTTACAATAGCCAAGATCTGGAAATAGCCCAAGTGCCTTTTAGTAGATAATCCTACCTAATAAAAGAGTAATATGCAAATTTGCCATCACTCCGCTACACCCACCGGCCACACCCACCGGCCAATCAGTGCGAGTATGCAAATTAATCCCAATCAAGATGGATGCCGCCACAGAGAGCAGGAGGGAGGCTTGGGTTTCCCCAGCAATAGAGGAAGCCAAGCTTTCCACACACCCTGGTGGGCCCAGGCCTCCACTCAAGAATACAATTATAGAAGATAAATTATAGAAGATAAATCCCAAGAAAAATGGCAGCAGCCACGGAGCTGGAGAGAGCAGGCTAGGGTTGCCCCTGGCGACCGAGGAAGCCAAGCTTTGAACCTGCCCTGGCCGGCCCAGGCCTCCGCTTAAGGCTACAAAGTTTCAATTATAGAAGGTAAACAAACCCCAACAGAAATGGTGGCAGCCACGGAGCGAGCAGAAGGATTGGCTTTGCTCCAGGCTACAAAGTTTCAACTGTAGAAGATAAATTATCCCAGATACCAGGGCCTCTGCTTGGGTTGCCAGGGGGCGTGGCCGGCCTGCAAACCACCACAGGCCCCTCGCCCAGGCTGCCCCATGCCCCAAGGGAACCCCCACCCTGATCCAGGACACCCTTCAGGGCAAACCAGCTGGCCCCCACCCATGCACCAGGCCTCTATCCTATCTAATAAAAGAGTAATATGCAGATTGACCATCACTCTAACACACAAGATCAAGATAGCTGCCCCCATGTGGTCAAAGATCCTGCCCCCACGTGGACACAAGATGGCCACCACAAGATGGCCAGCAGGGGAGGGCATTTGGGAGGGACCAGGCCTGCAAGGGAGGGCAGTTGGGGGCGATCAAGCCTGCAGGGGAGGGCAGTTAGGGGTGACCAGGTCAGCAGAGGAAGGAAGTTGGGGGCAAACAGGCTGGCAGGGGAGCAGTTAGACATCAATCAGGCTGGCAGGGCAGTGGTTAGAGTGTGATCAGGCTGGCAGGCAAAAGTGGTTAGGGGCAATCAGAAAGGCACGCAGGTGAGCAGTTGGGAGCCAGCAGTCCTGGATTGTGAGAGGGATGTCCCACTGCCCTACATGGGCAGTGGGACATCCCTCGAGGGGTTTCAGATTGGAGAGGGTGGAAGCTGGGCTGAGGGACACCCCTCCCATGCACGAATTTCGTGCACTGGGCCTCTAGTTGTGTATAAAAAGTCATGGTATATTTACACAGTGGAATACTATGTGGCTGTAAAAAAGAAGGAACTCTGACCCTTTGCAACAGCATGGAATGGACTTGGAGATTATTATGCTGAGAGAAATAAACCAATCAAAGAAAGTACCATGTGATCTCCCTTACATGTGAAATCTAATGAACAAAATAGAACCAGAGACATGGATGCATGGAACAGACTAACAGAGCTCAGACAGGAGGAAGCTGGCTGAGCTAAATTGTAGTTTGTTTTTTATCACTTGATAAAGATTTTTGCTGTGGTTTTTTTTTCCTTTTTTTAAAAATATTTTATTGATTTTTTACAGAGAGGAAGGAAGAGGGATAGAGAGTCAGAAACATCGATCAGCTGCCTCCTGCACAACCCCCACTGGGGACGTGCCCGCAACCAAGGCACATGCCCTTGACCGGAATCGAACCCGGGACCCTTCAGTCCGCAGGTCGATGCTCTATCCACTGAGCCAAACCAGTTTCAGCTTTTTTTCCTTTTTCAAGTGGACTTTCAAGTTCTTTTATTCCCAGATTTAGAACTTCACATTGTTCTTTTGAGTAAAATGCACAGAAAGACTACTGCAGGGAGATAACAAATGTCCAGTTCATTCAAATAGTACCAGTACTTTTTAATCACCTTATGTTTTGCTTTGCTTTCTTTAAATAAAATAAATTAGGTAATATGTTTAAATGCCTAAAAATAAAATGATGTTGAGTGACTATGATTAGAACATGTGTGATTACAACTATCTATCTGAGGTTTTGTTGATGACACAAAACTAATAAGAGATACCAAAACTAGTGTGTCTTAAAATCATGGAAGATAAAGTAACACTTTATTGGCTTTAAAGAATATTTTTGAGATCCTAAAACTACCAAAACATTCAGCCAGCCTAATTTGATCATAGTATTTTTGTTTGTTTGTTCATTTATTTTAACAACAAAAAATGAACCAATATCTTGAGTAATGAACCAGGAAAGTTTCGTATTACATTCAATCCCAGGCCTCACTACATTTTAGAAAAATAGTGATGTATTACAAATACTCAGTTTCAGTTCTACACCATTGTGATGGTAATGCAGGGAAACTCATTCAATATATCTTCTTCATTTTAGCCCATGTAAGACAGGGAAAATAATATCTACTGCACCTAAACCAAAGATTACACTAAAATATAAGAGAGATTGAAAATCACTCTATAAAGTGTTACCAAAAAAATTAAGATATGGTTGTATTTGATATTAATAGTAGTTTATTTATCAACTAATATGCTTTATAACTATAAGCCAAAGCCGTTTATGTTCATTCACTGATTCATATAAGGAGAAAAGACTTCATTAAATTTAAAAAGTTGAAAAATCACCTTTAAAACACCTAGGATATCAATTTGAGGAAAATTTCACACAAGATGATACAAACTTGCTTTATTAATATTTCATTTTTTCCTAAATACATGAAAAATTTGAATTCAACTCTTCTTACTACCCTTAAATGCCATCATGGAAATATTTTCCATATATTTCTTTCATTTGTAGATAAAGAATACAGAAAATGGCCAAATCACTTTGCTAATAACTGATATTGCAGGACCAGAGCCTAGGTCTCATGAATTCCTGGCTATTATGCTTTCCACTAAGCCACACTGCCCTTCTCCATAACTCTTAGCCCCTAACTATAGGCTCAGCCTGGGAGTTGTGATAAAATGGAGGCCAGGATATTTTCATCCATTTTTATGGTAGTTTCCCACCTTATCTAAGGTCTGTGATTAATAAAAGTGAAGAGTTAGCTGCTTTTGCCTTCTCTATGACCTCACATTGCTACAGTAAACTATGAGGAGCATTTACAATGCCTTGTAATGTACCATGTGCAAGGCCTTCACAGAAGAATTATACATTGTTCCTCCTCCAAGAGAGCACTCAATTTATTAGGGGGAGCAAGTAGGTAAAAAATAATCAATATTGACAGAATTAAAGTTAGAAAGCAACAGCAATGCAATAATAGTAGTGTATTTTAGTTCTCTACTTTCACTAGTAGATAGAACATCCAGACAGAAAATTAATAAGGAAATATTGAATTTAAACTACATTTTAGATTAAAAGGACCAAAAAGACATAGATAGAACATTCCATCCAACAGCAGCAGAACATACATTCTTCTCAGATGCATATGGAGCATTCTCTACTATAGAGCATGTTAGGCCTCACACACACACACACACACAACACACACACACACACACACACACACACACACACACACACACGCATACATCCACACACAGACCTAAATAGACACTTTCTGAAAGAGGGCATACAGAAGGCCAAGAGACACATGAAAACATGCTCAGAGTCACTAATCATCCACGAGATGCAAATCAAAACAACAATGAGGTACCATCTCACACCTGTCAGAATGGCTATCATCAACAAATCAACAAACTACAAGTGCTTGCGAGGATGCGGAGAAAAAGGAACCCTCCTTCACGGCTGGTGGGAATGCAGACTGGTGCAGCCACTGTGGAAAACAGTATGGCATTTCCTCAAAAAATTAAAAATGGAACTCCCATTTGACCCAGTAATCCCACTTCTAGGAATATATCCCAAGAAAACAGAAACACCCATCAGAAAGGATATATGCACCCCTATGTTCATAGCAGTACAATCTCATATAATAAAAGGGTAATATGCAAATCGACTGAATGGCAGAACAACCAGTCGCTATGATGCTCACTGACCACCAGGGGGCAGATGCTCAACGCAGGAGCTGACCCCAGCCCACAGACCCCAATCGCCCAATCAGAGCCTGCCAGCCAATCTCTCGGTCCCTTCCCCCAGCGGGCAGGCTCCAAACACCTGATGGGGAAAAGGGAACTGGGGGCGGGTGGCCGCAGACATGGGCAGTGCCAGGCCAAGGCCCCTGCCCCGCTGGTCTCCCCACACACAGAGGGCGACGGGCGGCGGGGGCTGGGGCCAGCAAGTGGGCGGGAAAGGCCAACCTCTTGGTCCCTCCCCCACGGCCAGCAGGCTCTAATCGCCCAATGGCAAATGGGGAACCAGGGGTGGGCGGTGGTGGGGGGCAGCGGTCAGGTGCTGGCATTCTTTCCCTGCAGCTGAGACACAGGCCTCCCCACAGCTGCAGACAATTGCTCCTCACTCCTCCCCACCTGCTCCCTGAGGGGGAGGCAGAAGCCATCAGCAAGGTAGCAGGCGTTGGTTAGGTGGGTTGTTGTATCCTGATATAACCTGTATCCTGATGCTGCTGAATTCTAACCCTGTTCAGAATTCCGTGTTCTCTGCTTAAAGCACCTGATCTTACCCTCCTCAGTGGTGATGCGACCTGAAATCTAATGGGACCTTTTTGTGGACTGGGTTGTCGTGCCCCAGGACCCTGCAAGTAGAATCCTCCAGTGAATAAACACAGTGAACTTTCAGGCATGACCAGAATGACCCTGATAGCGCCACCGGCCACATGGAACTCTCTTGGGCATTGGGACCACACCCCATCCCTTACCTGAAAGAAATTCCACACAAAAGTACCTCCCATGAACCTATCTCCACTGGGGGAATCACAGCCTCCTATACAGGCTCCAAGTATATCCTGGGCCAGGCCCACCTCGGGTTCAAGATGGCAAACAGGGAACCGGGGATGGGTGGTGGCAGGGGGCGGGCAGGCTGCCGGCAGCCAGGGAAATGGCCCTGATCACAGGCCAGGCCTAGGGACCATACCCATGTATGAATTTCATGTGCCAGGCCTTTAGTTTATAATAGCTAAGAATTGGAAACAGCTAAGTGCCCATCAGCAGATGAGTGGATTAGAAAACTGTGGTACATTTACACAATGGAATACTTCGCTGCTGTAAAAAAGAAGGAATTCTTACCATTTGCAACAGCATGGATGGAACTGGAGAGCATTATGCTAACCGAAATAAGCCACAAATTCATTCATTTTTGAAATATAATGAACAACATAAACTGATGAACAAAAAATAGAACCAGAGTCATAGAAGCGTGGAACAGACTGTCCAACCTATGAGGGAAGGGGTAAGAGATCAACCGAAGGACTTGTATTCATGCATATGAGCATAACCAATGGACACAGACAGTAGGGGGATGAGAACATGTGCTGGGGAGTGGGGGCGGCCAGGGAGAGATAAATGGGGGGAAAAGAAGACTTATATAAAACTTTAAACAATAAAGAATTAAAAAATAACCCTATCTAATGAAAGAGTAATATGCAAATTGACTGTCACTCCAAGACGCAAGATGGCCACCCCCATGTGGTCAAAGATGGCTGCCCCCATGTGGACACAAGATGGCCTCCACAAGATGGCCTGCAGTTGAGGGCAGTTGTGGGCAGTTAGGGGTGACCAGACCAGCAGAGGAGGGCAGTTGGGGGGGACCAGGCCTGCAGGGGAGGGCAGTTGGGGGGACCAGGCCTGCAGGGGAGGGCAGTTGGGGGGACCAGGTCTGCAGGGGAGGGAAGTTAGGGACGACCAGACTGGCAGGGGAGGGCAGTTAGGGGTGACCAGGCCAGCAGGGGAGGGCAGTTAGGGGCAATCGGGCCAGCTGGGGAGCAGTTAGGCATCAGTCAGGCTGGCAGGGGAGTGGTTAGGGGGTGATCAGGCTGGCAGGCAGAATCAGTTCGGGGCAATCAGGCAGAGGCAGGTGAGTGGTTGGGAGCCAGCAGTCCTGGATTGTGAGAGGGGTGTCCCAGATTGGAGAGGGTGCAGGCTGGGCTGAGGGACACCCCCCCCCTTGCACGAATTTCGTGCACTAGGCCTCTAGTTTTCTATATATAAAAGCCTAAGTAACCATCCGACCATCCAACTGTCCAACCAGTAGCTATGATGCACAATGACCATCAGGGGGCAGACACTCCAACCAATAGCTATGATGCACACTGACCATCAGGGGGCAGACGCTCAACGCAGGAGCTGCTGAGCTGCAGTGACTTGGCAGCTGCTGTTCTTGGGTGATGCACTCAAAACCAAGAGAGGAGGGAGCCCAATTCTGGGGTGTGTTACCCAAGAACTGTCCTCTTGCAATCCAGGACCCCTCAGGGGATGTCAGATAGACAGTTTTAGCCTGATCCCCTCAGGCCGAGGGACCCCACTGGTGCATGAAACCATGCACAGGGCCTCTAGTAATAAAATAAAATAAAAATACTAAAATCATATCAAGTATCTTTTCCAACCTCAATGGTATGAAATGAGAATTTAATAATAGGAAAGAAGCTAGAACATTAACAAATATGTAGAAACTAAAAAACATACTCCTGAACAATCAAGGGGGAACTAAAAAAATATTTTGAGATAAACAAAAACAAAAGCACAGCATACCAAAACGTATGGGCTGCAGTAAAAGCAGTTTGGAGAAGGAAGTTTATAGCCACAATTCTTACTTTAAGAAAAAAGAAAGATCTCAATAAACAGCCTAACTTTACGGCACTAGAAAAAATAACAAACTAAGCCCAAAGTTAGCAGAAGGAAGGTAATAACAAAGTTCAGACAAAAAATAAATAAATAAATAAAATTGAGACTAGAAAAATAAAAATAATCATGACACTAAAGTATTTTGAAAAGTTAAATAAAATTGACAAACTTTTAGCTAGAATAACAAGAGAGAGAGAAGACTAAGATAAAGTCAGAAATAAATAAGAAGATATTAAAACTGATACTATAGAAATACCAAGAATTTTAAGATACTACTATGAACAATTATACACCATAAAAATTGACTAACCTACAAGAAATGAATAAATTCCTAGAAATATGCAACCTACCAAGACTGAATCCTAAAGGAAAAAAATCTGAATATACTTATAACTGGTAAGAAGATTGAATCAGTAATCAAGCCACATCCCCCTCTACTCCCACCCTAAAAATAATCTCAGGACTAGATGGCTTCTCTGGTGAACTCAACCAAATATATGAACAAGAATTAGTGGACTAATTCTTGTTAGTCTCAAATGCTTCCCAAAAAACCTGAAGAGGGAGAAACATTGCCAAACTTCAAATAAGCATGCAGATATTTCTTTGATATTCTAACTCCTAGGAGTCAAGAAATAGTTCCATTTCCGCCAACTCATTTTCAAATATTATTTATATTAATACTATGTACCTATAGACAAAATATTTGGATAACTTTCTTTCCTGGACTTATGTCTATTACTAAATGCTTCACAATTGGATATTCCAGAAGGTAAAAATGAAATCTTACATGGTTATGTGGTTCCAATTTTCAGGTATGCAAAAAAATGTGAGGGTAACTTTGTACTTTTTCAGATTAATTTAACACCTCCTAAAGGTATCGCATTACATAAAAAGGATACTGCACAAGTTGTCAAGAGATGTGGAATTAAATGACAGCTTGAGAATTCTGCATAAATATGGGTTTGTACTATGCTTTCAAACCTAGGTCTTTATTTTTATCAACAGGTATAACCAACCCTGCCCTAACATCCTCACAGCTGTTATAATAAACAAGTGAGGCAATATATGAAAAAGTGCTTTGTAATTTGTAAGGTACTGTTAAGTATTATTAAAAGTTGCACTCACTGTTCACATCTTTCTGTCTCTCTGTATACCTAATCTTTGAAATCATATGTCAAAATTAAAATTATCAACTTTTATGTATAAAGATGTATATTATGTTTAAGTCAAATGTATACCATCCATAATGAGGCATATTCAAGATTAATGCTTATTAAAAACATCTCAAAAAATTAATTCTGGTGTCTCTCACAGTATGTTTATGCACAAGCAGGTATAAAATCCTATATAATAAAAGGCTAATATGCAAATCTACCGAATGGTGGAACGACTGGTCGCTATGACGAGCACTGACCACCAGGGGGCAGACGTTCAACGCAGGAGCTGCCCCCTGGTGGTCAGTGCACTCCCCTGGGGAGCGCATTGCTCAGCCAGAAGCCTAGAAGCCAGGCTTAGGGCTGGTGAGTGAAGCGGTGGTGGCAGGAGCCTCTCCCGCCTCTGTGGCAGCGCTATGTTCCACTGCTGGCCTTGGCCCACTCGCCTCCCCCCCCCCCCCCCCCCCGCTGTCAGTCGGACATCCCTCAAGGGCTCCCGGACTGTGAGAGGGTGCAGGCTCTGCTGAGGGACCTCCCCCCACCTGAGTGCACAAATCTTGTGCACCGGGCCTCTAGTAAATAAATAATTCATGAAATAGACAAACACTGTAAATACCTTGCTATTCTACACAGCAGTTTCATGTGTAGAATTGCTCTGAGAAAGCACTGCTCTGTTAACTGGCATACAGAAGCAAGTGGGAATGGCACTGAAACAACCTTGAAGCTATTATAATCTGGAGCAAAAACTTCAAACTATCTTTAAACAATAGGCAAAACAGAAGATGCTCTTCAAACATTATGCATTTATTCTGAAAACTTCTACAGATATCTCCAGAAACAAACACAGACAAAATCTTAGCTCGAACTTATCATTTGGAGATTTTATGACTGACTCCACATTAAGGCGATGTAGCAAGCTGTAAAAGAAAAGCTGGTAGGCCAAATAGTCAATATCAGGGATTCCCCAAAAGCAGAGAAAAGTAGTTTAAATCTGCTTAAAAAAAAAAAAATCCCACGTTGTTAAGCTAATGTATTCATGAGGGTGTTTAAACTTGTTCTTTTTAATAGGAAACTTCTTAATGGAACTAAACCATTCATTATTCGCTGTGATACAGGTTTTATACTCATGGGTTCCATGTGATTATTCATATGTTCAGCTGATATAAGGGGGTAAAAGCTGTTCCAATGACTTAGCTTGGCTTTGACTCACTGGTTTTCATTTCACTTGAACTTCCAATCTCAGTTACAAATGGTGTTAAAGTTGGGGAAAATAACATTTTGGTAGATGGTAAAGGAAAAGTACAAGCCATTTCCAGTTGCTGAAGCTTTCATTAAATAAGACAAGCTATTTCAAATCCTAAAGTATTTAAATGAAGGGCTAGGACTTTTATGTTGTATTTACATAAGAGCTTATTAGATACTGTTCAGAATCCAGCAGTCAACTCACTGATGTGATTAGACATTTATTTTGACAGTGTTCACTGATGACTCAATGATGCCCCCTGAGTCAAACTTGCACAACATCAAAATGGCTAATGAGTGTTTATGGGGTAACAACAATCCACACACTCAATAATTTGCCAAAATTCTGTCACTGCAGCATCTAAATGGAATTTGGGTGTTTGTTTAATGCACCTAATCTCAATATGCACTTTTAGCTAAAAGGAATGAAATTATACTTAAGCAGTTCATGGAAGTTACCAAAGAATATTCTGGAATAATAAATGTAGAATCAAAGATTGTCACTGTTAGAAAGAACATGTGAAGTCATTTAAATCAGGTTCTGCAGCCCAGGCGCATAGCTCAGACCTATGAACTGGGAGATCACAGTTAGATTCCAGGTCAGGGCACATGCCCAGGTTACAGGTTTGATCCCCGATGTGGGGAGAGGAGGTGGCAGCTGATCAATGATTCTCTCTCATCATTGATGTTTCTGTCTCTCGCTCCCAACACTCTGAAATCAATAATTAAACACACACACACACACACACACACACACACACACACATATATATATATATATATATATATATATATATATATATATATATACATACATATATATATAGTAAACAAATAAATCAGGCTTTGCATTTTTTTTTAATTTGTAACTGAGATTTAGAAAGTTTAAAATTCTTATCCAAGATTAACCAGCTAATAAAATGAAATTGAGCCAAGAATTCAAAACTCTTAATTCAGATTTTTAAAAATACTTTCTATCATGCCAAAGTGCTTCCTGGAAATATATCCAAAGGGTACATCATAAAAACATGAATTTAAGGTATTACTACATATAATTTTATATTGTTTAATAAAACATGAGATCTTATTGGATGAAGAAAACTAGATATTCTAAGAAGGTTCTTATCTCTCTCTTAATACTGAACTTCCATGACTAATCTAAAACCTTCAAAACTTGAAGTTTGATTTAATGTGAATGAAATATAAACAAAGGTCTTTACTGAATTTCTTTTTTTTTAAAATATATTTTATTGATTTTTCACAGAGAGGAAGAGAGAGGGATAGAGAGTTAGAAACCTCGATGAGAGAGAGACATCGATCAGCTGCCTTCTGCACAACCCCCACTGGGGATGTGCCCGCAACCAAGGTACATGCCCTTGACCGGAATCGAACCTGGGACCTTTCAGTCCGCAGGCCAACGCTCTATTAACTGAGCCAAACCGGTTTTGGCTTTACTGAATTTCTGAAACCAAAATCTGTCAAACTGGCAGAACATAAGTATGTGTTTTAGACTCTAGTATACAAAATGGCAGAATCGTGCTAATAAAAAAAATACTTAAAAAGCAGTCAGCAATCTTAGTGTCTTATCCCAGCTGTACCAATTCATGTCTTTGTGACCTAACGCAATTCACTTACATTCTTTGAACATTGATTTTTAATACATCTGCATGGTTCCCACATGATAACATTGAATTCAAGTATTCTCACTTTATGCATTAAAACAACCACCTAAATTTAATTATTAAATAAGCTATAGAATGATGCTGTCAAGCTCCATATCATGGTAGTTTTTCCCTGTTGGGATAACTGAGACACTCCAACACATATTTACTCCCAAAGTTCTCTTGGAATCTCCTAGTGGATTCAGAAGGTAATCCATGACTAGTTTTACCTCATATGTCATAACCTCTTTCCCCTTACCTCCCATCTTGAGCTTCAAGATTATTCATGGCTTAGTTATCTAAATCCTCTGAAGGGAGTTGATGATACTCTAATCTTTCTTTGCTTATCTCTTTGCAACCCTGGATTCCTAGGCATCTGTGAATTTTCTCACAAGACTACTAGGGCATCATAGAGGCAGCACCAACAAAAAGCATAATTGGAATATATACTTTTATACTTTGAAATTTATCCCCATCTTACAGAATGTGAATCAATTATTCACTTCCAGACATTCAACTTTCAAACTAATGTGCTGTATATTAATCAACAACAATAACCCTCTTCCCTTCTATCTAAAGGATTTGGGTAAAGCAAAGTATAAAGCACGATAAACATATAAGGATAATTATTTGTAATAATGATGACAATTGTTTTTATGTCTCCATCTGCTTTTCTGAACTTGCAGAGACTCTGCAAACTAAGTATCTTGAATGAGTCCATAAAAGTTCCTCTTCTAAGTCGCTAGCATCATCCTTTTGTTATCTTCTAGAAAGCCCTACCCAAGTAAGTCAACACAGAATAGAAGCAACATGCATTATTCAAAGAACAATTGTTAATGCCAATTTCAATAACTGAATGAATGTCAAGCCCTTTATTGATGTAAATGACATGTAATCAAGGCATGCCATATATTTCTATTCCAATAGAAAAAGGAAACAAAAATTTGTTTTAAAAACATTTTACTAATAATTTTGAAACATCAAATGCATGTTATTTACTCATTCTCTCAACAGTTATTACCTAAAATAGGAATGTTTGATTTTCTAAACCCATCTTCAAAATGGAGACCAGCAGAAAAAGGGAGCCATTCTTTTTAGAAATTGTAATGAATTCAAGCTTATTAATTTTATAGCAGCTCTTTCAGTTTCACAGTGAAGCATAAAAGGTCTATCTTATTGGAAAGAACACCAAGTAGCTATCTATATAGAGGATGAGAATAAATTTATTCTACTCTTTTAAATGCATGAGTGACAAAGCAAGACTTAGAAATATTTTTGTAAGATAGTTTCATTCTAATAGTACCTTCTAGAACAGAAATGATCGATAGTGAAATAATTCAAAATATCCTTTCCTCTGAAGGTGATTTCACATTAAGTTAGATCATAATTCTAAATAGTACAGTACTGTGGTCTAAATTTGAGTGACCTTTGATGGAATAATATTTTCTGCTAATGGTAAAAGTTTGCTGTTACATATTTTGTTAAAGTGGTTTGATCATTGTTCCCCTATAATCAAGTCAAACCATCAGTGTTTAAAAACAAAAAACAAATTTACTCCTAAGAGTCATTCTAGGGGAATTCTATCGCATAAAGATATATAAAGATATTTCTGGAAGAAGTATATATAGTACTACAAAATCAATGCCCCATTGTAGGAGTGGTACCAAGATTAAGGTGGGGTGGTGACAATTGTAATCTGGAGTCAACATGTCTAACTCAAAGAACAGCTTCTCTGTTGCAGACCATCACTACCATGCAGCAAAGTTGCCCTACTATTTCTGAATCTTCTATACTTTCAAAAGAAGCAGAAAACCTAAAAATGTCAAAATTACAAGTATTGACAGCAAAATTAACCTTAACACATTATGAACAGTAATAACAAAATGCATCATTGGACCTAATTCAGCCTGATACCAGGTTATGACATTAGATATAATGAACCGCAATAATATTGGCATGAAATGTTCATAACAAATTTCTAAATGACAAAAGTAGTCTATTTTATTTAAAATAAAATTGAGATTACAAAGAATTAGAGGCAATTTGAAGTTAACAGGCACATCTTTCAATGATAATATTATTGACATATTTTTTTCTTTCTGTATTTTTCAAGTTTTCATTATTGGAATGTATTACTCTGAAGTTAGAAAAAAAAGTGGGTGATATATAAATCTGTACTGATAAGCAAGGTGTGTTGCAGCAAAATCCTACTTAGTAGTCAACTCTTGAGCAGCAAGAAAACTGTCATCAGAGTCTGGGAAAATAACCCGTGAAACATGGCAGTGACACATTTGATAACACTGTGGAATGAGATAACTTGGAAGATAGAGCTGAACCTAATGAAGTTCTTAGAAAACAGGTGTGAGTACAGAGTAGTGGTATTATGTGATAGTTAATTTCGACATTAGGAAATAATACAAAAGAAGAGATAACCTTGGAAATAAATTGCCATTTTGCAAGCAGGAATAAAGTGGAGTATATTCCATAAATATACTTTTCTAAGATGTATCACTTGTTCTTTTTCTTTCCAAATAGGGAAGTGAGTTATACATATCTTGTCACCATTTTATATTATACATTGAGCATAAGGTAAAGAAGATACAGTAGACCGTTGGTATGTACTAGGAGACTAGTTCCAGGACTCAGGTGGACACCCAATATGAGGATGCTCCAGTCCCTCATATAAAATGGCATAGTATTTGCACATCATCTATACACATCCTCCCATATACTTTAAATCATTTCTAGATTACTTATAATACTGAATACCATGAAAATAGTCATAATGTATTGTTTGGGAGTAACACCAAGAGAACAGTTTGTACCTGTTCAGTACAGACACAACCATTGTAGGCCTAACTACATAGTACACATCAGCAATAACTCAACATTTTTAAAATAAATCTTTATTGTTGAAAGTATTACATATGTCCCTTTTTGTCCCCCATTGCCCTCTCCCACCTCCCCTGCCCCCACAAGCCTATTGTCTGTGTCTATGGGTTATGCATATATGCATATGAGTTCTTTTTTTTTTTTTTTTTTTTTTTAGTATGTTTGATCTTAGGTTAACTGAATCTGCAGATGCAGAACCTATGGATACAGAGTGCCTACCACAGATGCTATTTGTAAGTTCTAGAATGCCATATAGATAATTAACACTATAGAGAACTCAGCAATACTTCTCTTATAAAAAGGAATAATCACTACAATTACTAGAGGCAATAAAAGATTCTGAAGTAATATGCAGTTTGTTCATTAAAGCCCAATAATGAGCCCACATTTTTGCCGTTGAGAAACTACAACAAAAGGCAAATGACTAGTTCGGTAGATCAGTGTATGTCAGAAGAATTACATTATCAAACATTCCACTGACTGGGCAATCCTCTGAATTTACATTATCTTTGTAACAATTAGCACACATTTATTCTGAGAAATAGTATTGATTCCACACTATTTTAGAGTGAAATCACCCAATAACTTCTCTGGTGCTTTTTCTTTCAATTCTTATCCTCCTAATTATCTGCCTGATAAGGATCATTTAAATTGGGAAAGCTCTGATTACATTACATCCTTCAATTCAGAGAGACAGTGGCTAAGACGCTTTGACTACTGAACTGAGGCTGAAGACAACCTGAGAGACACATCTCTTTCATAGTAATCAGCTTTTAGAACTGCATACAATTCTAAGACTCTATTTTTCACCTAAGCTTCTAAGTTAATTTTACTCTTTTAATCAATGCTGCTGAGTAGTAAAGGGGCCTGAAGGCCACTGTTTTGTTCTGGAAAACAAATGAAGAAACACATGTAACTCCTGTAAATGCAATTCTAATGAAATCAGGATAGAATGCAGTCCTTATTTAAAAAATACAATTATAGCTAATAACTGTACAAGTATAGTGATGTAGAATACATGCAATTTAAGAAGAAAGCCAGGTTGTTGTTTATTAAATTGCATTGCTTTTTATTTATTTTTAAATTGTAGATACTCAAAGCCACATGCTGAACACCAGTAAACCTGTCCTCTCTCTGTTGTTTTCTTTTGTTGTTTCATTTTTAATTGAACTAGTCGTTCACTAGGAATAGTCACTGAGGTAAAACTTTTTCAGGTATTCTCTATAGGATTTACAGCAGGTATTACTTGTGTTAGATTTTTGTCTGTGAATATGTTTTTTTAATGTTGCAAAACTTAATATTCCTAACAGTGTACAAATAGCGAATATAAATAAACAATTTCAACTGTATTATTACTTAAATAAATAAAAATGCACATTTTGCCTTTCAGAATCATGACATTTTGATCTTATAAGAAGATAATTCATATATACATAACATTAGCAAGCAGTCATATTTGATTTTATACTTATCTCTTGCTTTACCCCTCAAACACTTGTTCAAAATGTTTACCTATAAAAAGCTTGAATTGTGTGCCAAGTACTGCCATAAACATGTTACTTGAGTTATCTCAGTAATGTCTTAAAATACTCCTGAGGTACTAGTAGTGAGGAAACTGAAGCAAGAAAACCTTAAGGGAAAATGTCCAGGTTCATAGCAACTAAACCTTGGAGCCTGGAAGTCCAGCTACAAACCTTCTACTATTAACCACTATTTTGTACTAAACTGAAATGGCACAGGGGGAGACCAATCCACTAGGAGCCATGACATAAATTACACTGCCTTCCAATATCCCATTCTGGGTATAAACAGCATGTGCCTACGTATGATGACAAAAAATCAGAAAGAAGAACTTATAATACACTTTATAAAATGAAAATGAACTCAATAGTTTGGAATTAAGTTAAAATTAAATATGTGCAAAACATAAAAGCATAATTGTAATGAATTCTGTCAACGTTGTGTAAGTAAAAGCATACCTTACAAAACAGGCACCCATATATGTTGATGTCTCAATTCAATATACCCTGTGTCTTAAATGCTAAACACAGTAATTTATTCCTCCAGTGAAAGAAAAAAAAAAGCATCAGGTAGTCATACAGTTAACTTCTAAGAACATAAAATATAGACTGCAAGTTAGGGTAATCATTTTTTTTAACATAATATATGTGAAAATTACATCAGAATAGAAAATCCTCAAAGTAAAACTGATACTGGTGATAAGCAATCACATACTGCTAGGTGTGAAATTAGTAAGGTCAATCAATAGCCTTACAATTGCAGCTCACAGAATTTATTTGAAATGCCACCAAGAGCCCTTAAAGTGCAGGAGTCAAGAACATAGTATCGAGAGCCTTGATTAGAATCTAGATTCCATCTCTTGCTTACTGGGTAACTTTGAACAAAAGTCTTAACTTCCTTGAGCATACATTCTCTTATCTATACACTAGGAAAACAATAAGGTTTAGGGTACTTTATAAAGTTATAAAGATTAATTGAGTTAATACATGTAAAGTACCTAAAATAATAACTGGAAGAAAATAATTGCCTCGTGATATTTATTATCATTTTGCTAATCTGTATTATTTAAATTTTCCAGTCTACTAGTAAGAATATAGTTATTTTATGAAGATAAAACTATTACATATTTTTAATTTCTAAAATGTTTCTGAATACTTATAATGTAGAAAAATATAGCTTTCCAGAAGAATAGTATTTAATGTAGAAGTCATATATAATATTTATTTTACAAATACTGGAATGCCATATTTTTAATGTTTGAAGCTCATTACATTAAGTCTTTATTGGTCAAATTTTTATTTATGAGTTAGATTTTTGCTTAGAGCAATTAGTCTCCATCCCTAAGACTTTATATCCAAGACTGCTCTCTTCTCCTTATCATTCTTGGTAATCAATATGCCCCTACAAAAGAATATATCCACAATTAATAATAGGGACTCACTATATGAACTTCACCAAATTTAACCTGTTAATTTTGGAAATAAATGTTTACAAGTTGGCTTATAATTCCTTAATAGATGCCAATGTCCTTGGCACAGATGATTCTAAACACCAATAGAATTTCACTTCTGGAGCTAAGTATACATCATATATTACAGAGTTATAGATTAAAAATGTGAGGGGTTTGGAACCTGTGGGCATTCTTTTAAAAATACTATTTTTTCATGTGTGTATAAGTTTTGAGAAATCTGCATAGGGTTATAATTTTTATAGCTCTGCTTACAAAACTATAGAACAAATAATATTCCATTACATCCTCACAAGGAGTTCAACAAGAATACATATCTATATTTTTTAAACTGCTTACTCTTTCATTTTTAGTTATTATATATTTTCAAACTGTAGACAGGGAAGGTCATAATATCCAGAAATTCTGATGTTAACTTTAGTTATTATGTCAATTATTACATTGATTTATTATAATTTTCAAAATTTTAGAAGGGGAAAAATCAATAATTCCAGGTGTCATATTTGGATACTTACAACTCTAAAAATTTACTCTATCATTTTCAGTAAGTCAGTACAATATTTCTTAGAGAAAAATATAACTGAAAACATTAAGTATTAGGTTTTCAGACTTAATGCAAAGTCACAGCTAATATGTAATTTAGCAGTGATATAACAATTAATATTTTTTCAATTGTTTTAATTGTTTAGGACTCAATACCTTTAAGACTGTATAAAATATGATGCAAATAATGATATCAACTCATCTTTACACTTACATCTTTGCAGCTAAAGACCTTTTTAATAATTTTAAATTTTGTTTAATATTTAATATGTGCACACCCATTTAAAAGAACATAAAATGTTAAAATGCAAATTTAATACATAATACATTACCTAAAAAATACTGAATACAATATATGTGTTAATGTTACAAAATAAAACACTTATTATGTTCCATTGATTTATCAAATGATTAAATGACAACATTGGTGAACACAAATAATTTTTACTATTATAAATTTATTGAAATCAATAAGAATATAGATTATAAATAATAATTTTACTAGCATTTTAATTGCAAGCAAGAAAAAAATAAGATCTGGGGTATTATGGATTTTAAATGTATGCCTATTTGATTATTAGTTATGCTTTAAAATATATTCTTATAAAGGAAGTTTGAATCAAACCATTAGATTAATTAATAACTAATTTATTATTTCATTATTCAGAAAATACTATTTTGGTAGCAATGAGAAAGAACTTCAGAGTGGAAAAAGAATATAGTAAAAAAAAGTTCAATAAGTCTAAGAGAAAATTAATATGTATTGTCTGAAATATGTAAGAAAAAACAATTGAGAAAATAACTTTGAGTGTCCTTATGTCATTCACAGCTAAACAAATATCTTAATTCAAAACTGACAGTTGTACTTCCTTTCTATTTTTTATTTCACTCTGAAAGGCATTCAACACTGGAAAAGATGTGGGGATTTCAGTCAGTAATTCACAAATAAAAACTGCAGGAAAGTCAGAAAACACCTTAAGTCACATAAATCATTTCTAATGTTTGTATTCATCTTTAAAACAGAAACTGGCATTTCTGTTTCACCCTATTTGCATAGCTGTAGGATGCAGTCAGAAACATCTCAGCATAAGAGTATTTTTACAAATTTTTTAAATTTTATTTAAATTATGTGGTTGTCATTTTGCTCCGTAAGTAATTAAAGGTGTAAATCTTAGAATACAATTATGTTATAGTTTTAAGAATTAAAAATAAATAATTTTTTTCACCAGGTATCAAACTTTTAGTTGGCATCTCATAAAACAATTTCTCAAACTGTCCAGCAAAGGAACTGCAAGGAATAGGCAGGCAAATGTATTCCCTCTACTCCCAAAGACAATATGGACTTGACCTAGGCACCATGATTTCTCCTGCCTCTTGGATTTGTTCTCTGTACCAGAGTTCTGTCTTCTAGTCTGATCTCACTCAGAGTCTTTGCCAATGGCAAACCAAGAAAGACAGAGGATCTAACATGTGGTCACCTTTCAGATGTGCCTCCAGTCCCTGGATTCCATCTTCTCTTCCCTAGATTTATTAAGATAATGTCCTATTCTCCTTGTCCAACTCACAGTTAAGCAGTCAAGCTCTTGTTTCTTGTTTGTACCCGAAGTCTTTGCATAGGCTCTGGAACTCAAGACATGCTATATCAAATATCAGACGTGAGATATCAAATAACAAAGACTGGCAGACCTCAACCAGGTTATAGAGCTGGCCGGATATACATATGACCGTGGTTTGTAAGACTTTAACTTGTAAGAGTTTTTGTCTAATGACCTGAAAACTTTCCATGGAAACATTTGTTAGGGTTGGTCTTATTCTAGTGGTCCTCTATTAAAATGTAAAGCAACCTGTTAAGGAATCCATTAAATCACTGACTTAGTGTGAATGCATTTTTTTTTTCAGGTAGCCTGGATGAATTTAATGTAAACTATATGGTGCATGTGGAAGAGAAGCCATTCTGGTTTTAAGAACAGAACAGAGATGATAACACTGTATTTAATTTTTTTAAAGCATATATCTGTTATATGTGGAATCACTTTAAGAGGTAATATTTTCTGTAGATGTGATCTGATTTATATCAGAACACAGAGGAGGAGGAAAGTGGAGAAAAGATAAGAGTCAAGGCTTCCAGGTTTACTTGGACAGATATAGGGAAATTATTTTTGAAAAGGCCATCCTTGGCAATAATGGACACTCAGAACTTCTAATAGATAGTATATTAGTTTGAAAAAGAACTGTCAGGAAATTTATCATTAGAGAAAAGTCCAATATTTCCATTGGTATAGATGCAGCTAAAGATGGTTTAAGGGTAGAATTAAGCAAAATATTGCTCATCAGAATAGCACCACCATGTGGGCTACTCTCTCTCACCCCATGAGAGGAGGGACTGTGTGATAGAAAAAAGAAGTTTCTAGAACTTCCAAACAAAATTTTATACATTATAAATAGAAATGGACAGTCTTTGCTATCAGTGATTTCATCATTTTACAAAAGTCTTTAAAATGTGGCAGGAATCCTGGACCAGGTGGCACTATGTTTCAATCTCAATACATTAATCATAGCACCTGTGATTTGGGGTTAATAAGCAAAAACATACCTTTCTTAGGTTAAGATTACCTTATTGGGATTAAACTAGTTTTGTGATTTCCTTCTCAGGTTTCCCACTTTTTAGGCTGTTATCAACCAAATATCTAAAGAAGCAGTTTGAATTTACACAATAAACAAAAACTCAACTCAGAAACTTGCATTTAAATCACATTAATCTGTGCCATGTATTACTTGAGAGGTCATATTTTATTAAAGTATAAAAGCAGCAAAAATTTCAACATGAACATAGTTTAAAATAGTAGTCAATCAACATATATACAGTTGAATAAAGTGGTTTATTAAGAAAAAAAAGTAAATGCAATATCCTCTTCCTCTATCCATATGTGATGCTGAGCTATTAATGTACCCACTTTTTAACTTGTAAAAAGTTCTAAAGGCCTACTAATGCAAAAAATGTGAATAAAGTAGTTTTATGCAAGTAGCATTGTTTAAGAAAATACTAAAACAACAAAGAAGTTAGAACTCTATACTACCAGCATGATGATGAACTCCAAACATAGGGAAGACCAACTCCTTTTGGCAGTAAAGAATGGGGAAATTAAGAATTTCATGGAAATGTCACTTGCAAAAAAACCCCAAAAGAAATGACCAAACTTACCATTGGAATCAAAATTTCATCAATCATTTCCTCCACTTTTATGTCACTTTGTGAAGTTTTATTAATGAAAATGAAGAAGGATAGTAAAAAAAAATTTTGGTTGTAGGAATTAAATTTACTTTCTCTTTTTATAAGTTCATGTAAACTACTTGAATTACTTTGCATTATTAGAAAAAAATAAGTATATATATATATATATATATATATATATGAAATAAGAATATTAGCACTTTAAAAATTGTCTTCCCTCCAGTAAAAAAGAGATAATCATAAGGTTTATGTAAAGCTATCCTCTAATCAAACCCATCAGCCATTATTTTTTTTTTAACTTAAGATCTCAATAAGCATTTCCATCGCCTCAATATCAGTTTTTCCTGGTTAAAACCTCAGCCACCATCCAGCATGTCACATATACTAAGGATAGAAGTGTGGTATTTGAGAATAGCCATCTCCTAACAGGACAGACATGACAATAATAATGACATTGATAATGAAAAACAAAGGAAGTTCAAGAAGCTAAATACTAGAAAAAGTTTTCAGATTAACATGCTTATATGCTACCTTCCCTAACAAAAACAAGTTCATAACACTAAGCTTGCATTTTTCACAGGATAATTCTTGTATTTAGAAGAATTGAAATTACCCATGGTGTTAAACATGTAGTTAACTAGATCCTCTTGAACCAATTTATCAGGTGTTAGGGGTCACAGATCTCAATTGTTACGCATTCTTAGGCACTAACAGTTGAGAAAAACTGTTTAAGATTCTAAGAATTAAGAGTTTATTTGAAAGTCAATAACTACAAATGAGAGTTATTTATTTTCTTGGGATGCTCAGTTCTTTGTAAAGCATTAATCAAGCATGGACTTGACCTTTGAGATAAACCTGCTCATCATAAGGCTGGTTCTTACCAAAGATAATCCATCTTCTACACACACATATGGAAACACAAATCAGATTTTAGCTTTATTTTTTTCTCTTCTACCTTGCCCCAATTCTCCTTAAGTACAACCCACATTCCTAGTTTACTGTCTCAACTCTTGATTTGTACTCTAGCCTCACCCTTCGTCCTCCTCCCTGGTTTTGCAGGAGGAATGGGAGTACAGTCAGTATCTACCCAACATCTGTACAGATTAACTATAGGGGTATTAACTTATTTAAACCCAGGGCAATCCCAACTCACAGCCATCCTGGGAGGAAGAACACATGTGACAGGCCCTTCTGTGCAGAGGGAGATTTAAGACCAGATTGGACGGAAGCTACCAGTGAGGAGGAGGAGGAGGAGGAGGTGGAGGAGGAGGAGGAGGAGATCCAGACTCCACTAGTTGCAGTTTATGTGAAGGATACCTTGTAGGGCAGAGATGGCAATGTGTAATGAGGCAACAAGATCTTGAATCTTGTCTCTCTGCTCAACAGGACATTCTGGAATCTACAGCATACAAGTGTGAGGAAGTGAATAAGCCCATCAACATCATTCTATTCCTACAAATGTGATCAAAGTGAAATGTAAAGGCAGTTTCTACAGAGCCAAGTATAGCAAGCTTGGAATTCTAACTGATTACCATATGTAGACAGGAAATCCCAGGCGCTAATTTTCATAAACCACCCTCTTCAAGTTAACTTGCCTTTCTGTTTTCACCTATGCATCCGTATTCTTGACACATACATTTTTATATTGATTTTTTAAATTTCCCCACAGTTCAAAATATCATTTGTAAAAAAAAAAATCAAGGCTGTTTCTATAATCTCATGCCATTTCTGTCGTTAGCGAACGTGCAACTGTAGAGATCAATTACATACATTACATACGAATTCTCACCATGCTGAATTGCACCCAAGATATTAGTTCAGTCTTACCCCATATTACCTCTCTTAACTAAAATTGATCAGACATTTAAATAAAAACTTCAGGCAAGGCTGGAAACAGCAAAATCTTTCATCATTCCTGCAGATTGTAAAAGTGTTCCCTTCTCTCTATACTCACAGTGCTTTGTTACATGGTCAGCATAGAAAAAAGAAAGAAAACTACAATGTCCTTGATATTTTGCACTTTAAAAACAGAAGGAGAGCACCCTCCCCAGTTTATATAAAAGAAACCAAACCTTCATGCCCTACATCTGGACATTGTGAAAACTAGCATGGGGAAAACTTTTGGGGGGAGATAAAGGTGATTTCTGACCTGCTATTGCAGTTGCATATGACACTGACATTTATTTCCCATGATTCTTACCCACAGGAAACACATCCTTCAAGAAACTGAATAAAATCAAGTTGGACTTTCTCAGTATCTGCAAGCTATCAACTTCCTAGCGAAGCTCATCTATTAGTATCCCTTACAAGATCACAGGTAAGGACGAGGCATTGGGCGATAAGCTTAGGAAGGAATTCCACCTTGAGAGTGCTGTGGTTTGGTTCTGGTTATTCCCGAGCCTGGATCTAAAAGAGGGAGGGTGCGATGGGAAATGAGGGGAAGAGGAATGCCTGGGCACGGTGAAACAAGACACCCTTTGGAATCTGCGCTGAGCACTGGAATCAGGATCCCACCCCCTTGCCTACCTCCAGGCTCCAGTCAGCAACCGCTGGCGTCCTCCCCTCCGCTCCTTCCGCAGCAGCGGATACACGTTCCGCGAGCAGCCTGGAGCTTGGGTCCTGCAGAGCGCTCTTGCCAAGCGCTTCTCTCCACTAGTTACCAAACGGGAAAAAGGGGACTGACACGCAAAACCAGGATGGTCATTAAAATCCAGTTTTCGCACACCAGCGTCCCGGAAGGTCCCCCGATCTTCTTCTGCGCCCTCGCCCAGCTCTTTCGCTCGGCGAAGGGTTACCCAGGGAGCCCCTGTAGCAGCTCCCTGCCTCTGCTCCGCCTGATCACTTCGATCTCCACGCTGCTACACTGCGCGCCTCGCTCTCCACTCACCGCACAGCGAGAAGGCCTGGCGGAGACAGCGCGGGGGGAGGAGGATGGATGAAACGGATAATTTTTTTTTTTTTCAGGTAAGGGAGGAAAAAAACTTTGATGTTGGAACGGTACACACAGGACTGAGAAGCAACAAAACAAGTTGCGGGTGGTGCGGCGGCGGGGAGGACGGTTTCAGCAGCTCGGATGAGAAAAATCAGCACTCCTACCAAAACTGGGAAGGACGCTCCCCACTCCGTGAGCGAACCGCCTTGCGCACCTCGTAATCTCTAGTCTTCCCGTCCACAGGAAAAGCACTGGGCATGGTAAGCCCCCTTGGGTTCACGCCTGGGGTGCAAATACCCAATGTACCTCTCGCTGGAGAGGCTGGCGGGGGACTCAGTGCCAAGAGGGCAGAGACGAACGCAGATCCGGGAAGAGCGAGGGGAGCCGGAGCTGCCCGCCTGCAAGAACAGACTCCACTACCTCGGGCAAAGTGACTGCTACAATGCCTGTTCCCTCCTGCGCAGGGACAGACACATGTAAGGACCTGCATGGACGTCAGCACCAGCTGAGCTCGCGGGGTGCGAGCGCCAGGGCCCCCCGCCCCGCGAGTTGTAGCGCGCAGAGAGCGATCTGCTTCTCGCGCTGCTGAGAACGGAGAGAAGACTGCGCTGGTGGCGCTGCGGAGTGTCAACCCCCCCCCTCTCCCTCCCCCACCCCCTCCACCCCCACCACCAGCCCATCATCGCAAATGATACACCGGTGGCATTTCTGCCGCGGGTGAGCTTAACGAATTGAACAACAGAGCCAGGACTGCGTGGACAGAGGGCTGGCCACTCCGCACGGGGGCACCCAGTATTGGCTCCCCAAGGCGCTCAACACCTGGTTTTCAGCGAAATTACTTTCCTCTTTCGTTCCGGTTCCAGCATCATTCTGATTCATTTCGCAAAGTTAGTTGAAATCCACCTGACGCATCTTACCTGAACAGGATTAGAGTTTTCAATCTTGAAATCACATTCAAGATAATACTTAAATCTTCCCTTAACCCCCCACATGCCTACTTCCTAATTCGGTCATAATAATGAAATTACTCGAATCATTCAAATGACGCTTACTCTTTCTCTTGGGTGATTTGCATGCTCAAACACCTATTGGGAACTTAAAAGCCTTTTCAGAAGGAAGCAGTGTCTTAAAGTAATACGTCAACGTGTGGCAGTTTCTAAGTTGTGGGGGGTTTTTTTGCAACTATTTCCGGGTTGGCGGTACCGAATTAACTTCAAAGTCAGAAATATAATGAAAAGGCGATTTTAATTCTTTATGCTGTGTGAAATGACCACTTCTGTCTCCAGCTGCTTTTACAGTTTTGCCAGAACAATGATACGTCAGCTAGATTTTTAAAAGACATAAAATAAGATTAAACAGACGTGGATAATGACCCAGGAAACAAGATTCCCATTTCTGCTTCTCCGTCCTACAGGAATAGGAAACTGCCATCCGAGCGCACTTACTATGTGTCCTGGCTCTGTTCTGGACACCGCAGCACTTGCATTGTCCAGACTAGTTGAAAAGTAATAGAACGGAGAGTCCCAAGGCCAAAGCAAATGACGTCACACACACACCCCGCCTTTGTGCAGTTCGAACCGAGGTGGATTCCTCCTGATCACAATCATTCCAAGCCTTTAGAACTGAGGAGCACAAACTCCGCCAGAGCGCGGGCTCCATAATTGTTCCATCTTGTGTGAGCGCCCAGAGGCCCTCCCTCTAGCGGCCGTCGAGAGGAAACACTCGTGTGCGTATTGTGTGTGTGTGTGTGTGTGTGTGTGTGTGTGTGTGTGTGTGTGTGTTGTGTGTGTGTGTGTGTTGGGGGGGGGGGGCGGAGATACAGGGGCGCGCCCGTTTGTGTGTGGGAGGCTGGGTCACTGAGAGCCCCCAAACCTGTGCCATCTCAGTAATCCGCTCCTTTGAGATAACCCTGCTCATCATAAGTGCTATTTCCAGAGCTCCGCGTTCTTCCTCCCACGTTGGCCCTGAGCTCGGGGGTCTGACCAAACTACCGACAGGCATTGCTGTAAGGGTTTTAAACTTTGAAAACTGGCAACAGTAACGACATGGTTGCTCTTTGCAAAGACAATATTCAGAAAGATCCGAGAAAAGTTGGGAGAAGGGAGGGAGCGGAATGTTCAAGGGCTTTAGAAAAGCATAGTGAACATAGATCGACTAATTTTCCTCCAAATAAGGAGGTTTCCAGGGCAACTTCCTAAGAAGCCAGGGCAGTGAACTTGTTAGGTTGACGCCTACACCCTGCACTCCTTGGCTCCTGTCTTCTAAACTTTGCGCTCCCTCAAAATGCCTTGGGGTGGGGGTTCCTGTCGCTAAGAACGGGGTGACAGCGACGCCTGCCAGCCCAGTTCCCGGGAGCCCGACCCTCCCCACCCACCCCTCCCCTCTGCAGTTCTGCTGGCTTTCTGGGCAGCCGTTCACTTAAGGGGCAATCACTTGCGGCCGGCGCAGGCGAGCGTATCCAGGGACTCTCCCGGTTCGATTTCTGTCTCGGACTCAGGGTACTGAACCGGAGGAGGAAGGGACTGAGGTGGGGGCCAGGACCCACGCGCCGCCGGAGGACACGAGCAACCCTGGAAGGCACGTGGGGAGGGGGGGGGGACCTGCTTCCTGGCTGCAGCCTCAGGTGCCAGGGGGTCTGAGGAGGCGGGCAGTGGTTGGTTCTTAGGGATTATTTGGGCATCGGAGGAAGGCTGCCCTCCTCTCCCTCCCACCCCACCCCCCCGCCTCAATCCCTTGGGAGGACCCAACGCCTAACCCTAACCCTAACCCTAACCCTTGGCGGACTGGACGCCCCCCTGCCCCGCAGTGTCACCAGGCGCCCACTGCAGGTCGGACTTCTGGGTGGGGAATTCAGGTCCCGGGTGAGCGGATGAGCCAGTTCGAAGGAGGAAGGAAGCTCGCCAAGGCCGCACCGCTGATGGGAGATTTCCCAGCCCGCAATGTAGCTCTCTACCCCCACTCCCCGGCGGTGGCTCAGGCTCCAGAGGAGGCAGAAAGGGCTTCATCCTCAGAGTTCCAGTGCCCCCAGCCTCTGCGCGCCTTGTGCCTGCAGCCGGCTCGGTCACGGTCTCCCTGCCCGACAGAGACACGCACGGCAGGAGCCAGCGGCCGGCAGGGACCCGGGCTGCGGTCTTGGCGTCCGGAAGCAGATGCTCACAGGTTCTCCCGAGGACTGAGTGAGCGAGCGGGTGATCGGTGACCTTGGCCTTCCCCGAGAGAGCGAGAAAGCGAGCCCCCGAGAGGTGGGCGGGAGGGGCGGCCAAGAGCAAGACAAGGGCGACCCCCGCGCTGCCGGGATCGCTGAGAACTGCAGCCCTGGTGCCTTCCTCTGCCCACGTGCTGTTCTCCAGGCCAAAGCTGCTGGCGCTGGGTTGGAGAGCCTGGTGAAGGGAGAAGCCAGCACACCAGTACTGGGCGTCCCCCCCCCCCACCCATTTCCCTCCCAAAAGAAGGACTCTGCATCCCGTGGCGTCACGGGCTCCTGTGTTCTCCTTTGAATCTGACCTGCATTACTGACCTGCATTACCTGTACCCCTGCCCTGGGTGACAGTGGACTTAGAAAGGGTGCCCCATCAGGGCCTGCATCAACCAGTGACTGGAGAACTGGCTCTGTCAATCCGGGGCTCACAGGACCAGGTATCCAAAACAGGCAGAAAATAAACTTACTCTTGAACGGTATGCTCCAAAGGATCAACGTTCTCCGGTTGTGCTCGTGATCAATCAGAGCTGCCATCCTTAATGCAAGAATGCCCTCCTCCCTGCCTTTTACCCGCCTTCACTCCTCACAATAAAAACAGGGAAGGCAAAGTCAGAGAAACAGAACTTTTTGTATTGGATAGACCAACCATTATTTTGGCTTCTACAAGCCCATTCATACATTTTATTTACTTTCTGTGCTAAAATAGTGAAAATATCCTGATGGAAGTCATATAGAAGAGTTCCTTGCAGGACATGTCTAAAACATCCCTGGAGACGTGGGGTCCATGCCAAAAGGTCCTGGTATTTGGTCCTGTCCAAAATGTCCACACTAAAGAAGATGCCCCTGGGTTCAAATAGACCATAAAGTTTATTTCTACTGAGTTTATGAGATAAATACATAAAAATATGCTATCATGTTTTCTTTCTCCAGTAACGGTATTGTGGCTCTGCTGCCTGCCATATTAACCCTTCTTGCCTTGGTAGCCCACCTGGTAATGGCACAGGGGTTAGGTAGGAGGTTTGGGGTTCAATCTTGGAGAAGTGTGGGATTTATTAGTATATGAATTATGGTCTAAATGTGTCCCTGGACATTCTGGACAGGGCCAAGTGTGCATTAATGGAAGAGTTATATATTAATATTATTTAATAAGTTTAAATTGATATGATAGTAAGCAGTATTAAATTTCCATTTATTATAACCTGCTTTTGTTATGAAAAAAATCATAAGGCAAATCATTTCCTTAGATCTAGAAAGAGTTCACCTCTAATGTTAAAATGTCACCTTTAAAATATCATTCATTTAAAAATACATTTATGTGTTTTAATATTCTTATAAATTATAACTTGGTGATCTATATAAAAAATGCTAATAATAAATCTCAAAAAGAACTAGTAAAGAAATGGCAGGGAATTTGGAGGGAAAACAGAAAAATATTCTATAATTGAATATTTGCTTTGATTATGAGTATTTTTAAAGAGTTGATAGTTAATACAATTAATATTATTTTATTTTTTATTATGGTAAAAAGACAAAATTTACTATGTGAGCCATTTTTAAGTATACAGTTGAGTAATTCTAAGCTTATGTACATTTTGGTGCAACAGATCTCCAGAACTTTTTCATCTTGCAAAACTGAAACTCTATACCCATTAAACAACTTCCCCTCTTTCTGTCTCTTTGTCCAAGCACAAACATGCAACAAGAAGGTAACCATCTTCAAGCCAGGAAGAGAGCTTTCACCATGAACCAAAGTAGCTGACACCTTGATCTTGTACTATTCAATCTCCAGAACTGTGAGAAATAGATTTCTGTTGTCTAAGCTGCCTAGTCTGTGGTCTTTTGTTATAGCAGCCTAAGCAGATTAATACTAATACATATGCTAATTCCCTATTTAATTTTTTTAGGAACCACTATACTATTTTTTGTTGTGGCTGCACCATTTTACATTCCCATCAACATTGCACAAGGGTTCCATTTCTCCACATCCTTCCTCACACTTGTTATTTTCTGTTTTATATGTGTGAAATGATTCCTAATTGTAATTTTGATTTGCATTTCTCTAATGAGTCATGATATTAAGTATCTTTGCAAAGATGTTTTTCTCTGCGATCTTTAGAAAAAGGCCTGTTCAAGTTTTCTGCCCATTTTTTATTTTTATTTTTTTTAACTTTACTGAGGTGACATTAGTTAACAATATTATATAGGCTGCCCTAGCTGGTTTGGTTCAGTGGATAGAGCATTGGCCTGTGAACTGAAAGGTCCCAGGTTTGATTCCGATCAAAGGCACATGCCCGGGTTGTGGGCTCAGTCCCCAGTGGGGGACTTGCAGGAGGCAGCCAACCCATGATTCTCTCATCATGAATGTTTCTCTCTCTCTCTCCCTCTTCCTTCCTCTCTGAAATCAATAAAAATTTAAAAATATATATATTATATAGACTTCAAGTGAACAATTCTGTAACACATCATCTGTATATTACATTTTGTGTTCACCACTCAAAGTCAAATCTCCTGTCACCATATATTTAACCCTGATTATACTTCCCTACTTCCCCTGACACTCCCCTTTCCCTCTGGTAACCGCCATGGTGTTATCTGTGTCTCTGAGTTTTTGTTTGCTTTGCCCACTTTTTAGTCTGGTTTTTGGTTTTTGTTTTCAAGTTGTAGGAGTTCTCTACATATTCTGGACTAACTTCTTATCAGTTATATGATTGCAATTATTTTCTCCCCTTCCATATATTTCCTTTCCACTCTGTTGATTATACTTTGATGCACAGTAGTTTTAAGGTTGGGGTGTGTGTGTGTGTGTGTGTGTGTGTGTGTGTGTGTGTGTGTGTGTGTGTATCTTTATACTGAACTATTATCTTGTCTCAATGATATCATTCATATTTTGAAAATTCATGTATAACTATTGAGATTCTCTTTAATATATAAATTTTGCTGATAAATCAGTTTTTTTCTGCTTCCTGATAAACTAGCTGTATATGTCAAAACATTATTTGGATGAGGCTTATTTTACTTATTACCGAACTGTTGATGGTACTGATCTCATGCGTTTTTAATTTTGAATGTTTAATATATTTCACATATTAGGGGAAAGTAATATTCTTTGTATAATGGGACATCTGATGCTTTTTTAAAAGTAACTATATTTTACAGATAAACTGAAATATTTATATTTAATTAAATGTAAGGAAAACTTCAACCAATCCAACTTTTAAAAGAAATAAATTATTTGTTTGATGAAGGAAAACCATTAAAACTTACATGTGTTGAATTATAGCCCTAATTATAGTTCCAAAGGGCCATTCTTATTTGTGCTGCATTCATATAGGAGGTTCATATCTTAGCACTTTCAAGTAGAGTTAAGATGTTCTTGACTAGACAACTGTGTACTCCAAGCATGTCAAACTCACGGCTCACAGGCCACATGCGGCCCACAATGAATATTTTTGCAGCCCAGCCAATATAACGGTATATAAGAAATGGTTTAATAAAAAATTTTGTAACTTAATTTTTTACAATATCCCATTATACGTAATTAATAACGAACTACAATGTTCGCTAATGACTGATTATTATAATCTTATTGCATTCATTTCCCTTATGCACCTTGTTTCTCTCCACTAATACTAGCAGCGAATATTTTAGCAGCCGATTGCCATGTCATTAGTCTTGGACTGACTGATTTGGTGTGTGCAACAAGAAATATTTCGTTTTGAGAACAAGAAAAATAGGTTTATTTGCATTACGCTTATTAATTTGTGCAGTTATTCAGTGTCTGGTAAGTTAATGTTCAAAAAATATTAATTTTTATTAAAGTGTTCTATTATTTTAACAATTACTCATTTATTTCAGCCCTTTGTATTCAACATGTCTCTATCAAAATAAACCTACATTTCTAGGAAAATTGAAGCTTTTGTTTTTTTGTGGCGCACATAAACTTAAACCATGTTTATTTGGCCCACGTTAGCCTTTGAGTTTGACATACTTGGTGTACTCTCTCTCAACTAATTCTTTTAATCACTGATGTCATTTTCTTCAAAACTAGGAAATAATTTGATTATATAAGTGATTAGATAATGATTTAGGACCCTAAATAATAAGCACATTTTCATAAACTTATGTATCTCTTATAATAAAGTTCAGTTGTGTTAAATGTGTGTATACAATTCTAGGAGGAGGGAAGAGTGGAAAAACACATTTATAAAACATATAAATTTAAATTAAATATGTGACTATTTAGTTTAGTGTTTTCTACTTAAGAGATCCAGGTAGGTTTTTAAAATTTTTATTTTCTTGTATGTGACCTGACCAAAGATCAAACCTACAACCTTGATGTATCAGGAGGATGCTCTGAACAACTGACCTACCCAGCCAGGACCAATCCAGGTAAGTTTGGATTGAAGTATTATATGTTTTAAAATAATCAAGTTGGGATTATATTTTGTTTAAGAAGACTTTGTATACTGTATAAAAAAAAAATACAGAGGCCTGTCTGGTGCGGCTCAGTGATGGAGCGTCGGCCTATGAACCAGGAGGTCACCGTTCAATTCCTGGTTGGGGCACATGCCTGTGTTGCAGGCTAGATCCCCAGTGTGGGGTGTGCAGAAGGCAGCCAATCAATGATTTTCATCATTTATGTTTCTAACTCTCTCTCCCTCTCCTTTCCTCTATGAAATCAATTAAAATATATTTTATAAAATATCGAGAGCTTTGCCTATGTGTTAACCTACATCAGTGATGGCGAACCTATGACACGCATGTCAGCACTGACACGCATAGCCATTTTTGATGACACGCGGCCGCTGAGGCGGCCGCATGCCAAGGATGAAACATTTGCTGCTCCTGAGGATGAAACATTTGTGAAATAATGTTTTTTCCTCAAAGTGACACACTACCCGAGTTATGCTCAGTTTTTTGGCGAAGTTTGACAGACCAAGCTCAAAAGGTTGCCCATCACTGACCCACATGTTTATTCTCCTAATTAACATCAACTTTTGCAAGAACATCCTTAGAGTGAATAGTGTAGTCTTACTCTTCTGGTGAGAATTTAAACAGGAAGATACATGAGTAAACACAAGTTGTTGTCAGTGGCACTTTTAAAAGTTTTCTGTAGGAATTTGCATGTTATCTTTCTATTTCTCGACCTAGAGATATAACTATTTTCTGTTAGAACAGTGGTCATGGACTTACTATCTTCACCAAAGTCTAGAATATTCTGCTGAAAGAGACTAAAATGAACTCTATACTGATAGTGATACCATTATAGAGCTAAATATAAACATGAGGAATCATTATTGCAAATAATTTTGACAGCAATAGCCACGTTAGACAGAAATGATTAAAATGGTATTGAATAAAACACTAGATGCAGAGATTGTTGTCTGTAAGTATAATGTGCAGATAGAATATAATAAGAAAGTTAAATCCTGGCACACCTTGAGAGCTTAAGAGATCTGTTTCAGAAGGAATGAGCACCATCAAATTAAAGGGGAAATACTTTCTTATTTATCAATAATGTCTCATAACAAAATTTACTATATCCTATTTATAGCTATTATATAAAATTATGTTTACATTAATTAAAGAAGTATTCCTCTACAAGTACAGTCATTCTCCTATTTGGTATTGTGCTAATGTCCCAAAGTTAAAGGTCCCCTCCAGTTATCATTACATACAGACTATCCAGCCTGGGTGAATATTAAAAAAATGACTTTTGCAGTCTAGCTTCTGCTATCCAGGACTGATAAAATCACTTCAGGAAGGAGCCCTTGGAAAACCAGACTTAGTTAGGAATTTCTTAGTGTTGAGAAACAATAATGCCTTTGAGTTTACTTAAAAGTTCCTTTGGGATTAGAGTTAAGTTATCAAGGTTGTTGGGGGGAAAAAATACCTTTAAAATGAGAAGAAACTATATTAATCTTTGTAAATATATATTATAGAAATCTAATATCAAGTATACAATATATGGTAAATTTGGTTAATAATTCTAGCCTAAATTTTAAAATGAAAGAATATTTTGTTTCTCTCTTCCTTTTGCTTAAACATGTCTGTCAACATTCATGAGAGCAACTGATTAAATACCATACATAATATGTTTATTCACAGGTAAACTCAGAAAAATATATTTATTTTTTGGTTAAATTTTGTATTTTCTGTAAATCTCATCTCTTACAATATTTTTTAAAAAGGGCCTTGACAAGCCAAATATGTTCTTGAATACTTGAGCAGCTTGTGTAAAAATGTATTTTTTTCTGCCACCTTCAATGACTGCCATAGAAAACAGATGTAAATAGCATCTGCATCCATGGCAGGTGCCAGGAGGGTGTTGGCATCCTTGAAACGTACACAGAGTCTGTCTGGACAGTGATTAGCATTCTTAACAGCTTGGACCCAGCCATGCTGTTTAGGTCTGTAGTCATAGAAAGATTGTTCAACAATCTAATGTTTCTATAATTATCAATTTTGTCTACAGTATTAAACTATTAACACATTAAGCGCTATGTGAATCACCAGTGACTGACACTATACTACCTGCCCGGAAGACAAAACAGGCTGGGCGTTTAACGTGTTTATGTTAATGATATACTTCTCAAAATTATATTTAAGCATTTCCAAGTAGCTTTGCACTCACTACAGCAAATCAGCAAATTATCAAAATGCAGGAGGAATCAATAAAAATAGATATAACCTTAAGGGCATTTTCCTTGTGTCTCCATCCTCTTTCTGTATTTATTATCTATAGGCCCAGTGCACGAATTCATGCATGGGTGGGATCCCTCAGCCTGGCTGACTATCAGGGCTGATCAGGGAAGGCCGGCCATGGGGAGGGACTGTGGGAGGTTGGCTGTGGGAGTGCACTGACCACCAGGGGGCAGCTCCTGTGTTGAGCGTCAGCCCCCTAGTGGTCAGGGCGCATCATAGCTAACATCGGGTTGTCTGGTCGTTCCGTTGTAATGGTCGCTTAGGCTTTTATATATAGATAACAGTATAACTAGCATTTATTGACTATTTCTTGCTTGTTGAATTCTACACAAAGCCCTGCATATATTAAACATTACTTTCTTTCTTTTTTATGATTATGTAACGTGATAGTACTAATTATTGTTACAATGGCAAGCATATTACAATATATAAATATATCAAACTAACATGTCATACACCTTAAATTTGTATGTCAAGTATATTTTAATAATGATTTAAAAAAGCAGAAAGTAGTCAAATCTCCTTTGAGGTTAAGTTCAAAGGAAAAATGGCAACAGCTTGAATGGAATTTAGTGAATAAACCTAATCAAGAGTTTTGGAGTCATCTATTTTTTTTTAAAGTGTGTCCTACTAAAACCTGAAAATTAAACTGGATTTAAAGTAACACTTACTTACGTTGGTTATAATGGTATCTAGGAATTTCATCATGTATAGCATTTTAATAAACTCCTATTTAAAAATAATGTTTTCTAATTTTAATGAATTTGTATTAAAGTCTTACTGAGTGGGAGCCCTGACCAGGTAGCTCACTTGGTTAAACATTACTTTCTAACAACAAATAAGCAAAGGTAGGATGATTGTTCCCATTTACAAATGAGGAAATTGAAGCTTTTAAAGATATTATACTTATAGAAGATGCTTATAGAAGTCTGGAGGCATGATGTGATTGTGGTAGGTAGAATAAGCATCCTTTAAATATGTCTAGACCCTAATCCTTGGGACCTATGAATATGGTATGTGAAGGAGAAGAGAGAGACAGCAGAGGAGGTCAGAGTGATGCTATGTGAGATGGATTCAACCTATTCTTGTTGGCTTGAAAATGGAGGAAGGAGGAATGGGCCCAGGAATGGGGTGGTTTCTATAAGCTGAAAAGGGACAGGAAACAGATTCGCCCTAAGATCCTCCAGAAATAAATGTACCCGCCAAACTTAATTTTATCCCAATAAGATCCATGTCAGACTTCTCATTTACATAATGTAAGATTTAAAAAAGTGTATTGTGTTAAGCCGCTAAGTTTGTGGTAATTCATCACAGCCGCATTTGGAAAGTAATTCATGGATCCAGGTGTTTTTTAATCAGAAGCCACACTCTGAACATATGTACTTTTCAGTCAATGACCACCCTTTGGGTGAAAAGTGAGTAACCAAATAAGAAGCTCTTTGGAGACAAAAGAAGATAATCCAAGGGAGGTCTGACATTGCTTCTCTTTCTCCTACACCAGTGGTCGGCAAACTCATTAGTCAACAGAACCAAATATCAACAGTACAACCATTGAAATTTATTTTGAGAGCCAAAATTTTTAAACTTAAACTTCTTCTAATGCTACTTCGTCAAAATAGACTCGCCTAGGCCGTGGTATTTTGTGGAAGAGCCACACTCAAGGGGCCAAAGAGCCGCATGTGGCTCGCGAGCCACAGTTTGCCGACCACTGTCCTATGCACATACTTCTTGCATAGGATTTAGGTCAAAAGTACTCTTGCATATGCACTTTGTGGTCTCTTTAACAAAATAACAAATCACTTAACATAAAATCAAATGGGTTATTTACTTATTTATATATTGAGTTAGTTATCAGTCTGTGTTGTACTAAAAAATATATTTAAGCACAAAACCCTGCAAGCAAAACAAACTTTCAAATTAAGAAATAAGTCAAGGGAAAATTCGATTAAGAGTCTGGAGTGAAATTAGTATATAAAGTGCATAAATCATTAAGGAGAAAAAATATCACACATTAAAAAGAGGGTGGATCCTCTGTTGTTTCTTATAAGAATCATAATTAATATATAAGGGAATTAAAAGGTAAAAAAAATGAGTTATGTTTCTGGATAAAGTGTAGAAAGTATCAAGAGACCATTGCACCACACCTTACCAAAGGGAAAAAAAGCTGGATAGGGAGAAAATTTATTGTTTTGGGTAGCCCATCAGATAGTGGAAATAAATCTAAAACACACACACCTAAATTTGAAAAGGTGATGAGCACTTCTTGAGAGAAATGAATGCCAATTTTTTTCCACACCTGGTGGCACAAGGCTAGAAAAGATAAACACAGGGTGGGGCAAAATTACAGTTATTTGTTTGGAAAATAATATAATAATAAATAATAAAAGAATAAATTGTTTCATGCACTCACAACTGTAAACCTACTTTTGCCCCACCATGTATACCACAGAGGGGGAGAATAAGCAATGCCTTAAATTTTAGCGCATTTTCAATGTGACATATGAGTGAATCTGTTAGAATAGAATTCAGAGCAGCCTTGCAGCACACAAAAGCCTGGGATCAAGTCATCAAATTGGAGAGTATTTTTTCCCTAGGTACAGAAAGAAGAGAAAAAAGAGAACCCCTCTCAGCTACCAAAATCTAGACTGAAAATTAGAGATAGAATTCTGACCTCTTATTGATCTTTAGATCACAAACTGTACCTAAAAGAGAAGTATAACTACCCTTGAAACATCAGAAAGTGGGGGTGAATAAAAGCTGCAACAAAGCCTAGATCCAGCTAAACAATGCATTAGATAGACTCATCCCTAATACTAGTGGTCCAAGCAGTAAAAACAAATCCTAGTCGGTCTGTAAATATTATTTGATTCACTTTCTACTGTCTGTTTATACGTATCAAGGATATAATAATAAAATATGACATATTATAAAAAACAAGAAAATATAGCATAATCAAAAGAAAAAATAGTCATTAGAAGCAGATCACCAAGTACCCAGATATTGGACTTACTATACAAAAGCTTAACAATAATTGTTATAAATATGCAGAAGGGATTAGTTGAGAGGGGGAAAATGTGTGGTGAACATATGGGAAATTTCCTCGAATGTTAGAAACTTTGAAAAAAATAATATTACCTGGACATCCAGAAGCTAAAAGATAAAAGATAAAAACATAGATATGTCACTGCTATAAACTGAACTTCGCTGCAGACATTATCAGTTACATTGAATAATGGACCATAAAACTAATAAATCAGAAGCATAGAGAGAAAAAAATGAAAATTATGTATGAGACATATGGAACAATATCAAAATGAAAAATATAATTTTAATTATATTTCAGGAGTAGAGATAGTGGATAGACAGAGACATGTTATGAGATAATGAGTGAGAATTTCCTAGACATTGATGGAGCTCAGCAATTTTCAAGTAACATAAATACAAAGAGAACCACTCTGAGATAGAAAGTCAAATTGCTGGGAGACAAAGTAGAGAAAACAATAACAGAATTAAGACTAATAAATATCAACAAAAGAACTTAGGGAAAATTGAAAAAGATGCATTGCACACATGCGAATTACAATAAAAATTATAGCTGACTTCTCATCTGAAAAAAATAAGATAGAAGACAACAGAATTACATATTTAAATTGCTAAAAAATAAGTCCAACAAAATTTTATATTTTTAAATTTAAATATGAAGCAAAACATGTTAGATAGAGACAAGTTGTAGGAAGTTGTACCAAGAACTCTTGCATTAGAAGAAATGCCAAAGTATTGATGGTAAATGATATCAATGGTTAGCCATCAATGCAGGGAAAAATGAAACTACTAGAAAGGGTAAATATGTAAGTGAATACAAGAGAGCATTTTATTATAACTTGATTTCCATTTCCTTAAAATGCATGCCATATTTAATGAAAAATTAACAAAAATGCATTGTGAACTTGTAAATATGGAGATTTGAAATAGAAGATAAGAAAAACAGGCAGGAATAAATGGAATTTAAAGTAAGATTTTTAAATTATTAAGGATTTATTATTTTTAGAGCAATGTAAGTTTCACAGCAAAATTTAGGAGCAGGAACAGAGATAACCCTTATAGCCACTATGTTCACATATTCATAGCCTTCCCTATTTATCAACATCCCCCACCAGAGTGGTACATTTGGTACAATTGGTGAACCTGCATTCACACATTATAATTACACAGTGTTATTCATTCTAAGGGTCTGGACAAATGTATATTGACATATTATTCATCATATGGTATCATAGATAATATTTTTACTGTCCTGAAAAGATTCCATGCTCCTTAAAATAATCAGCTTGTGCCTAGAACTATAGTCATGCTTGGCTGGAGCTGGTTATGAGGCTGTTGCTGGGTTTGCAGTGGGGTCTGAGTGTGGCAGGCTTGTTACAGGGAATCAGTTGGCCATTGGTTCTGCCTGGTCCTTGGGTGGATAGAACTGCTTCCAGAACCTTCTTTAGTTTAGTTTAGATTGGCTCTGGGACTAGGATCACCTTCATGTCCACAGTCTTCCTCAGACAGTGGGCATATTGGGTTCCTGAATAAGTGCATCTCATGTGAGGTCCCTGGGAGGGCTGCTGTTTGGTCACTGGATAGGTCCCTGGGTAGGCAGGTCTGGCCCTGGAGTGTGGCTGAGAGGGGATATAATTGAGCCCCCAGGTTCCTCAGCAGAGACTGAGGTCTGCAGACCTGGCTCTGGAGGCTGGGAGGAGCATGTCTCCCACCAGGTCGCTGGGTGAACCGGACTAGTCCTGCCCTGTGACTGGAGGGCTGGAGCTGGTCATAGAGCCATTTCAGGATCTCCTGAAGCACAGATGTGTCTCCTGATGTGTCCCTATGCAGTCAGGACAGCTTGCGGGGTGTGGCTATGATGGGGCTGGAGCTGAGTATACGGTTCTTCAGGATCTTGTGGGGCACAGCTGCAGTGTCTCCCGCTAGGTCCCTGTGCCAGCAGGACTCTTCAGAGACGGTGGCTAGGAGGGACCTGGAGTCAAGTATCAGGCCATTTCAGAATCTCCTGGTGCACAGCTGGGAGTGTCTCCTGCTGAGACTCTGGACGCTCAAAATTGCTGGCAGATGGTGGCTGTGAGGAAGCTGGAGCTGTGTACGGGATCTCAGGATCTCCAGAAGTGCCAGCAAGATTGCAAGTGGACTGCAGCTGGGACGGGCTGGAGCCCAGGCACGGGGTCTTTTCAGAATCTACAGCCTGACCAAGTCTGGTGGGCTTACCTTCAGCAGCTCCCAGATTGTGCTGAGACTGACTGGAGCTGGTTCATTGGCCACTTCCCAATCAACAGCCTGGTTCAAGGTCTGTATGCCTGTTACCCAATGCGCAGGTGGACATGAGCCCTTCTGGGTCCCTTGGCATATTGTGCTGGTGATGGAACCAAACCCAATGGGACTGTAGCCAAATTCTCAGGGTATGGAGCTGCTTCCAGGTGTGAACTTGGGACCACAGTGTGCACGTCAGTCTCCTGTATGCACACCAGTCTTCTCCAAATGGCTCTTCTTGGTCTTGGACTGCACTGAGGAGTCAGTCCCCTGGTTCCCAAAGCTCCCACGCAGACACTTTTGATTATGGATGAATGGTTGAGGGGGATATGAAAAAGGGACATATTATCCAGCCACCTTGCTGATTTCACTCCATTCTACATATACTTAAAAGCATGTATCAGCCATGCAGAATTTGACAAGAGGCAGCATCTGTGTCTTCCAAGTGGAAGGTCAGTTCCTGATTGGTGGTAGACTAATAAAAATGCTCTCTCACCTAAAGGCAGGTAGTCTTAGATATGGTGGTTCTAGTTTTTATAATTCTGAATGTCAATGTTCAACATATTTGATGGCTACAATTCTGTCAAATAATACTGATGTATTTTTCAGTCATATATACTCTTTTAAAATATTTTTAATATATTTGTATCCTACCCTCATTCCTCTCCCAGTCTGTGGCAACAAAGGAAGGCTACTTCTTACCTTGTGCAAGCACAAAGAATTTGAAGAGGACAAGACAAAGAATGTAATTTTCTTAGTGTGGTGAACTATTCTGCAATATTATTATAACATTCAATATTTAAAGTCCTGCAACTCAAAACAAGATATATTGAAGTGTTGTGATTTAAGTGCAATTTAAACTTTCAAGAGTTGAAATATAGGATTTGCATGTTATTCATGAAGTGCAGAGATTGTAAATATTATGCAGTAATTAGATTAGTCGATGGTAAAACTGAGGTAACTGGCGATTTATTTTTCTATGTCAAAAACAAATCTTAAAACAAATATATTAGACAGCAATTACTGTTATTATCATAAATAAAGTCATATATTTAAGACTTGAAACCTCATTTACCATTCCTAAAAAGCCATTTCAAACCTTGGATCTCTCAGGAGTACTTTAGTCTGAATTATTAGAACTTTCCTTGTAAGAGCACTTTTGATATATTTAAGGTTTAAGCTGTACAGTACCCTATTTTCTGAAGAAAACATTTTATATTTTATGTAAAATTTAAATGTAGACAAAATATTTAATAATCAATAAGTCTGTAAATACAATTTTAACAAAACACGTCAGATTTTAATTATGTGCCAAGACAAAGATAAATACCTATTAAAATTATAATAAACCAAATATCTTAAAATCAAACTATAAAAATTATAATTTGATATAACAGCAATAGAAACTAATTCTAAATGTTAAATATTCAAGTATAGTACAACTCTGATATTAACTCTATCATTAGAAGTCTTATGCAGTAATAATTATGAAAAATAAAATTTTCAAATATAATTTATTTTGCCCAGCTGGTGTGTCTCAGTGGTTGAGCATCAACCCATGAACCAGGAAGTCAGGATTCCCAGTCAGTGTAGGTGTCTATGTTACAAGATCTGTGTATTGTCGTGTGTACCCACCATCCAAAGTCAAATCTTCTCCCGTCCTCATATTCTTGATCTTGCTGAACTCATTAGTTTTAGGAGGTTTTGTAGATTCCTTGAGATTTTCTATGGAGACAATCATGTCATCTCCAAATAGGAACAGTTTTATTTCTTTCCACAATATCTACAATTTCCAGTACTATGCTGAATAACGGCTATTCTTGCCTTTTTCCAGATCTTAGGGAGAAGCATACACATTTAGGATTGCTGTATCTTCTTATATGAACCCTTTGCATTACTAGTATATATTGTCCCTCTCTGTCTTTGGGTAACTCTTATTAAATTTAAATCAACTTTATCTGATGTTAACCACTTCTACTTTCTTTTCATTAAGGTAAGTATAATATAACTTTTCCATCCTTTTAATGTCAACTTTCTTTTTTATTATGTTTGGAGTGAATTTATTGTAAAAAGCATAAAGTTGGATTTTTTTTTCTTATCCACTCTGCCAATCTCCATCTTTAATTTGTGTACTTAGACCATTTATACCTAACACATTTATATGTTAGGGAGTAAGTCTGTCATTTTATTTTTTGTTTTCTGTTTGTTCATATCTTTATTGCTTTTTTTATATCTTTTTAAAATTTTCCTTGCCTTCCATAGGTTACTTGAATATATTTAGATTTACCTTTTGATTGGTTTATATTTTTTAGGAAATCATTTTATATAGCTTTAATTTTTAACTTTATTGAAATACTTTTATCTGTGTCTTCTTTAATTCCCTTCATTAATGTTTTATAGTTTACAGTGTATAAGTCATTCATCTCTATGTTTAAGTTTATTCCTAAATATTTTATTTTTTCTGTTGCTATTGTAGATGAGATTTTTAAAATTTCTTTTTCGAATAGTTTATTGGTAGTGTGTAGAAATATCATGGATTTTGTATGCTGATTTTTGTATCCTGCAACTTTACTTAACAGTTTTATAGTAACTCATCTTTCTGGAAACAATATATCAAATGTAGCAAAAATAAGCTAATTGACATTTCTCACATTGTGTATGAAAATTTTTTTAACCAGAAACACAAGTTTATTTGGCTCATGTTATATTTTTAAAGTTACCTGTGGAAGTAGTCTCACTAGTAGTTCCATTAATACTTAGCACAAGTTTCTCTTCAGAGTTCTAATGAAAATTTCCTTGCTAGTTTTCAAACTTCCCTTACTGTATAGAAAACATTACTGTGTTTTCATTTACTCTCATGCTCAAAATACTCGGACACCAAATGTGTGTGTGTGTGTGTGTGTGTGTGTGTGTGTGTGTGTGTATGTTTCATACAATCAATTATCCAATACTAGCTCGCTGTCCTACAACTCATTTCAATTCTAACACTATTTACCTACAGTTAATGCAGACCCCACAGGTTATGGGTGTAGTCCCACAAGAATTTAGCTCACTTCAGACACCAGGCCAAAGTTCAGGTTTCTAGAAAGTCCAGGCTGTCACTTCTGACTGACCAGCTATAAATCAGGGTTCCCATGACCTCCTCCTCAGATTCCGTAATTTGTAAAAGTAGCTCACAGAATCAAGAACAAAAGTTTACTTATTCTTGATGATTTATAACAAAATATGTTTTAAAGGACACAAATGAACATGCCAATGGAGAAATACACAGGGCGAGGTCCTGAAGGGTGCTGAGCACAGAAGCTTCTCTTCTATCCCCTAGGAGTTGGGGTGTGCCAGCCTCCCGCAAATGCATGTGTTCACCAACCTGGAAGCTTTCTGAATCCCACACTTTAGGGATTTTTACATAGACATGAATTATTCAGTTCGGGAGGATGGGGGCCTAGGGCTGAAAATTCCAAGCTTCTAATCATGGCTTGGTCTTTTAGTGACCAACCCCCATCCAGGAGCCCACCAAAAGTCACCTCATTAGAACAAAAGATGTTCCTCTCGCCCATGAAATCCTAAGAGATTTAGGTACTTGGGGTCAGAAACTGGAGTCAAAGACCAAATAGTAGCAGTAACCGAGGGCACAGATAGATATATTTCTTATTATTTCACAGCTCATCTCCAGGTTGCTGGTCACAGGCTCCTTATAACAACATGATCACATCTGTTTATTATGCCTCCTAACCTTGGGAAATAACAAGAAAACTCTATGTTAAGAATTGAATGACCACTTGGCCTGGGATATGATGAATCATGGAATTCCCTGGCAATCCCTGGGGAGGTTTGGGTGGAGTCAGTGAGTTCCTGCCTGCCGTGTGGAGGTTTGTTCAAGCTGTCAAAGAACATATGTTTGGTATATAGTTTTCAACAATAACTATTTTTAATAACTGTCTTGCATTATGAGAATAATAACAAAAGAAGGCCTATGTCCCACTGCCAAAGCCATCATAGAACTATCAGCTGCTGACACTAGAAACAGAATCATGACTCTCAAACAAGCAGAAACATGATGGAAAATGCCCTTAGCACACAACAGATGAACTACAGAAGTGAGGAATTAAATTGCCTTGTAATGAGGCTTTGAGCCCCCAGAAAGGACTTGTGGAACATGAAGATATTCTCCAGGAGTTTCCAGAGATAACTGGGAAGGAAAATCTGGTGTCAGTTTTCTTTTAGCGCAGTTGTACATAAGAGACAATTTTATTACAATCATCTTGGATAAAAAAGTGAAAAATCATATACTAAAATTCAGACTGTTAAAACATAAGACGTTCAGCTTATATTTGATCATTTTCAATGATCAAAATTACAATTTTTTTCTTTATACCTTAGTGAAGGAGAGTCCTACATTTAGCTTCCTGAACTCAAAATGAATTCAAATTTAAATCTGTCATAAATGTAATGCACAGCAATTCTTTTTGGCCTGAAGCTAAGATTGCTAAGTACAGTGATAAATATTGTCCTTACTCAATAAGAAGAAATAGGTTAGGCAAAATAGTTATTTATTGACTAAATTCATTTTTTTTAAAGTAACCTTGATTTTTTTTCAAGTTGGTGTTTGAAATGGAGCAAATATGACACCTGTGTTTGTCTTCTATAGCCACTTTCATTCCATTTTTCCTTTTTGTTTCCAACACATCTTTTAAAGAAAGTGAAATAACTAGATATTTTCTGTGGCTATAGTCCCTAGAACTCAAAAGAAATTCTAATATGTCTATTTTAAATGTTAGTATAATTGCATAACAATGAGGTAGTAAAATGTTTACAAAGGAATGTATTAGAACAACTAAATAAAATTTAATTTATATTTAATTTATAGGAAAGGGGTCCCCTCTCAAATGTCTATGCTAATTATTCAGCTAAACACACACCTATATAGTACATAATAAATCTGTTAAATTTGTTTTTATTTTTTATTTAAATGAATATATATATTCATTGATTTCAGAGACGAAGGGAGAGGAAGAGAGAAACATCCATGATGAGAGAGAATCATTGATTGGCTGCCTCCTACATGCCCCCCCCCACCCCATCACTGGGGATCTAGACTGCAACCCAGGCATGTGTCCTTGTCCAGAATCAAACCTAGGACCCTTCAGTCCACAGGCCAACACTCTATCCATTGAGCTAAACCAGCTAAGGGCATTAAGTTTGTTTTTAAAGTCATCCATTTATCTGGAAATCTGCAAGTGAGTGACATGCACAATTCAGTGTGACCTTGAAAAAAATATAGTTTCAATACTGCATACTTTCTCTGGTTTTCCAAATCCACTCTTCATTAGATCCAGATGAACCAAACCTCAAGTTGAAAAAGGCCCCAATTACTCAAAAAAGCCTTTACCATGTGTCTAGATTATACATATAAATGTATTTTAGAAAGATTTTTATCAGTCAAGTAGAATGTATATGATTGTTTTCAAATATGTAAGTCTTAATAAGAGATTGTCATGGATGCTGAATAGTCTTGTGTGCCACAGTAAATTTAATTCAATTAATAAGATTCTTATAGCATATTAATTTAATCAAACAGATAGATATTATAACACTTATTGTAATACAAAGTATATTAATAATGGATTTGTTGGTAAATGCCTAGCATGTCTGTCCATTTATTACAAACGAAATAAAGAACCTCTGAGAATGAATAAAGAATCCATTAGTTAAGTCAGCATACAGTTTTTAAGTACATAACATGCCTGAGCAAATGCCCATACTGCAGCCAGTAAAATGATAAATAAGAGATTGTTGCTTCCATTTAGTGAAAGGGCAGACAGGAAAATAATTACAACAATAAGATAAAACTCTGGTAAGGCTGCAGTCTATATGCAGTTGGAAGGGAAGAGAATTATTATTATTATTTTTTTGTTAATGAGAAAACACTTCAAAGAAACAAGTATTTATACTTATATTCAGTCGTGTGATGAAGACACGAAAATAGATTGAAGACAGATTTTTAAGGTCTTTTTGTCGCACTATAAAATATTGGGGGGTCAAGTTTTTAAAACCAGATGGTGATATAAACAGATTTGCATTTCATAATAATTGCTCTGTTCTCAGTCACAAATAATAGATTTACACAGGAGAAACTGGGAGCATGGACAGCATGCATCAGGCTGTGCAGACTATAGAAGAACGGGGGCTAAGCAAAAGTGGTGGAGGCTGAAATGCAGAGGGGAGAAATATTCAAAACAATAAGTAATGGTAGAGGCGGTATCTAGAGAATTTAGTGCTAAATAAAATCTGTGTGCTTCAAAGACAAAGATATCAAAAACACCTAGAATTGAAAATACATACATGGAAAAATCAGTTTTGGATGTTATATTATTTTTCTAGGGGTGCCATCGTACATACCAGAGACTGGGTGGCTTCAACAACAGAAATTTATTTTCTCATCGTTCTGGGGGTTAGAAGTTCAAGATCAAATTTTCAGCAGGTTTTGTTTCTCCTGAGGCCTCTCTTCTTGTGTTACAGCTTGCTGCCTTCTTGCTGTGCCCTCCCTCACATGGGCTTTGTTTGCTCTGCGCATAAACATCCCTAGTGTTTCTCCCTTTACTTATAAAGACACCAGTCACAGTGGATGAGGGTTCCCTTATGAAGACATTTAACCTGAATTATCCCTACCTCCGAATACAGTCACAGTGGGGCTTAGGGCTTCAATATATGAACTTGGGGGGGCACTATTCAGTCAATAATAGATGAATTACATTTTGGATTTTCATCTACAAATGTCTAGGGAAAAGCTAGAAAGAAATGCACGGGATACTTAAATGCACTGGAAGTTGTGAGTTTGTTACAGCATGCAGGTTAGTAACATATGATCTAGGAAGTGAATGTTCTCATGATCCTACTTCTAAGTTATATTAATCAGGGTCCTAGTATAATAAATAGTTATTTCCCACATACCCAAATTTTGATGTGGGTTACATAGCCTTTAACCATCTTATAACTTCTCCAACTGGGATACAGGGCCTCCATGATTATTACTGGAGGTGTGTATCTGATATTTTTAAGGGGCCAGTCCTGGAAGTGTTTTATATCACTTTCATTCCACATCCCCCGTTTTAGAAACAAGTCTAGCCATATGGCCTCACTGTAACTGTGAGACTGAGAAATGTTAACTTCCTGGGAACCCAGGAAGTGAAAGTGATAAACTAAGTGAATACTGTCACCTCTGTCACATCAGAAATAATCTATATATGTTAAAGCCTAAGTGACAGTCTGACCGGTAGCTATGACGCACACTGACCACCAGGGGGCAGATGTTCAACGCATGAGCTGCTAAGCTGTGGTGACTTAGCAGTTGCAGTTCTCAGGTGACATACCCAGAACCAGAGAAGAGGGAGCCCAATTCCACAGTGCATCACACAAGAACAGCCCTCTCGAATCTGGAACCCCTCGGGGAGGTCAGAGAGCCAGTTTGGGCCCAATCTCCACAGGCCAGGCCAAGGGACCCCACAGTCTGACATCCTTAGCGCTGGCGAGGGCCCTCACTGGTGCATGAATCCATGCACTGGGCCTCTAGTTACTAATAATAATCTGTTTTTAATTCATTACCTTTATTTTCATTAGTCTCGATATAAAATGATATACAAACATAATTGCTATTTTTTATTTTGTTTTACTACTTAAAACTCATATCGAGGTCTTTATCTATATATATATATATATATAAAAGCCAAGCAACTAGAACAATGGAACGACCAGAATAACTGGTTGCTATGACGTGCACTGCGGTGGCCAACTGGCCCAATTGGGGCCCTGATTGCCCCCCCCCAACTTCCTGCGGCCCATCCCCCCAGCTGGCCCAGCGCTGATTAGCCTCCGACCCCAGTCGGGGGAAGGGATGGCCAGCCAACCACCTGCAGCATTTCCCCTGGGCCAGCTCCACCCAAGTCCCCGCCACCATGATAGGTCCTTCCCCCCAGCTGGCTGGCCTCCCAATAGGCCTTGATCGCTGGCCAGGCTGAGGGACCCCACCCATGCATGATTTGTGCACTGGGCCTCTAGTTTTAATATAACTGAAGATTTCTTATATGAAAAATTTACTCCCAAAGATGCTCTTAAAATAGCAAAATTATCTTGAGTTAATTAAAACCATCATTTCAATGAATATTTAATGGAATGGGTAAATTGTCATGATGTAATATTAAATTCTAAAAATAGAGTATTTATTTCAATATTAAGCCAATTCACACACACAAAAAATACACGCACATGCATGCTCATTAAAAAACCTTTTAAGGGGAAGGAAGTTTACTTCTTAAGAAGGATTCCCCTGAATGGTGAAATTTGGGTGAAGTTTAGTTTTGTGTCATGTCTCTTGAGATTCTCTAATTTTACTCTCTATGTCTATAAGCTTAGCACAAAGATTCTGAGGGCCTCCTCTAAATTAGCAACAGCACTATAATTTCATTTAAATTGTTAAAATTATCTTTGTAGGTAATCAGTCATAGATGAAAACTTTAGTTATTTAGGGGATAGTTATAATTTTGTTCCTCTTCTTTGATTCAAGTTAAAGAAAATACCACCTTCAGCACAGCTGAATATTAATTGCAATGTTTTCATCTTAATTGTTAATTCATTTGTCATAACAAAGGCAAATTTTCAAGTTGTTCAACAACTCAGCTTTGAACTTTAGAAATGCAGGCTCTTTTCTTATAAAAGTGTATTTATTAGAACTTATTAAATTTTGTCCAGCATGAACTTCCATCAAAATAAGTGACTATACTAGTAGTTGCCTAAATTCTAATTTAAGATATGCAATTATATATAAAGTAACTTTTAGTGGGACTATAAACTTCACTTTAACTTTTAATCCCTGTATGAGATCATTAGTTACATATTTTTAGACTAGTATGCTAATGAAAACTGAAGGCAGACAAAAAATCTTTTTTGATCTATTCTAGGTAGGTGACAATTCTTACAAATTTTTATTACCTACAAAAAAATTCAAGTCCTCAAGGTATCAATGATCCATATCTGTAGTGAACAGTGATCTTTTATTGTTATAATTCCAAGGGAAAATATTGCCATTTTATGGATGCAGATCAGAAGTTAACATTTATTGCCTATAGATTAAGTTTTACCGTAAGTAACTATTCACTTAATCTGCACTTTTTAGACCATAAATTCAACTCATGTAGCTCTCCTTTTATCAAAAGAAATGTTTTGTAAGTAATGAATAGAAAAATAATCTTCAGAGAAATATATTAACATTTTAAAAATTAGGAGTTTTACAAAGTTGTCAAGGTAAGGTACCATAATTACTTGAAAATGTATGAAAAGTATACAAATTCCAAGTTTCAGGTTATTTATAAAATCTTAAATTGCTATAGATTATAAAGGTAATCAAAACAATCCTAAAAAAATTATTATTGGCTGCATCATTGAGTTTGTGCAGTGAGTGATGCAAAATTAAAACCCCAACAAAACATGTAGAAGGTTATATGATAAATGTACTTACCTAGGCTGAAGACTTCTATTGCTATTCACCCTAAATATTTACAAATCCATATTCTAAACAGGCAGCAAATATGCTAACTTTAATCATAATTCCATTAAAGTCAGTGTTTCTAGTTGAAAGTTTTATTTTCTTATTGTGTTAAAAATCACTGGTTTCAAAAAATCAAAACTGACATTTATATGTGATGTATTTATTTCTTTATATGTTCAAGTGTACATGGTGACTTAGCTGTCATGAGATGATTTATTGTGATAACATATCGTGCTATGATGCTGGGCTGTGACTATACTCCCATAATGCTCAGTTTAGTGTACTTTCATATTCATGTATTCTTAAACTGGACATAAATTAATTTATGCTAATATGACATTTTAAAAGAAAATCTAATTTTGAGGATACACACACACACACACACACACACACACACACTAGCTACAGAAATTAGGTATCTTCTTTCACTCAATCCTAAATGGGAACGTTCGTAGAATAAAAAATCCTTCCCAGTATAACCCCATCTTTGGCTTTAGCTTGTCAGGTCCTTAAGAAATTTGGTGTCATTTTTTAAATGCTTACTTCTCTTGCTACTCCACATACGGTATCTGACTATTTGTAATTCAGAAAGAATGGAGGATAGTTTCCTAAAGAAAATTTAGTCTTTGATCAAATTTCACAGTGACTTAAAAAACTCATAGAAGGTTCAACTTGCTACAGACTTATTTGATTTTTTTTTTAACCTGGTAAGAGGGCTGTAATTTTTTTCTTATTTTAATTTATTGGGGTGACCTTGGTTAATAAAATCATATAGGTCTCAGGTATACAATTCTAGAATACATCATATGTATCATGTATTGTGTGTTCACCACCCCAAGTCAAGTCTCTGTACATCACCAATTATCCCCCCTTTACCCTACTTTCCTCTCCCTAACTCCCTTACCCTTTGGTAACCACCATACTGTTGTCTATGTCTATTAGGTGTTTTTTTTCTACTTTTTTTCTTTGCTTAATCCTCTCACCCTTTTACCCTGACCCAACCTCCCTCCCCTCTGATAGCTGTCATTCTGTTCTCTATATCTATGAGTCTGTTTCTATTTTGTTTGTTAGTTTATTAATTAGACTAGAGGCTCGATGCACGAAATTCATGCATGGGGGGAGGGTGTCCCTCAGCCCAGCCTGCACCCTCTCCAATCTGGGACCCCTCGAGGGCCGTCAGACATCCCTCTCACAGTTCAGGACTGCTGGCTCCCAACTGCTCGCCTGCCTGCCTTTCTGATTGCCCCTAACTGCTTCTGCCTGCCAGCCTGATCACCACCTAATCACTTCCCTGCCAGCCTGATTGATGTCTAACTGCTCCCCTGCCAGCCTGTTTGCCCCTAACTGCCCTCCCCTGCAGGCCTGGTCACCCCTAACTGCCCTCCCCTGCAGGCCTGGTCACTCCTAACTGCCCTCCCCTGCAGGCATGGGTCCCCCCCAACTGCCCTCTCCTGCAGGCCCGATCAACCCCAACCTCCCTCCTCTGCCGGCCTGGTCACCCCTAACTGCCCTCCCCTGCAGGCTTGATCACCCCCAACTGCCCTCCCTTGCAGGCCTGGTCCCTCCCAACTGCCCTCCCCTGCTGGCCATCCTGTGGCAGCCATCTTGTGTCCACATGGGGGCAGCCATCTTTGACCACATGGGGACAACCATCTTGTGTGTTGGAGTGATAGTCAATTTGCATATTACTCTTTTATTAGATAGGATTCCACATATGATTGAAATCATATAGTACTTGTCATTCCTGGTTTGGCTTATTCCACTTAGCATAATGCTCTCCAGGTCCATCCAGGCTGTCACAAAGAATAGGATTCCCTTCCTTTTCATGGCCGAGTAGTATTCCACTGTGTAAATGTACCACAGCTTTTTTATCCACTCCTCTACTGATGGGCACTTGGGCTATTTCCAAATCTTGACTATTGTAAATCATGCTGCAATGAACATAGGAGTGCAAATATTCTTTTTTTTTTTTAAATATATTTTATTGATTTTTTTACAGAGAGGAAGGGAGAGGAATAGAGAGTTAGAAACATCGATGAGAGAGAAACACTGATCAGCTGCCTCCTGCACACCTCCCACTGGGGATGTGCCCGCAACCAAGGTATATGCCCCTGACTGGAATCAAACCTGGGACCCTTCAGTCCGCAGGCAGACGCTCTATCCACTGAGCCAAACCGGTCAGTGCCATATATTCTTTATAATTATTATTTCTGGTTTCTTCAAATATATTCTCAGAAGTGGAATTGGTGGGTCATAAGGCATTCCCATTTTTAATTTTTTGAGGAAACTCCATACTGCTTTCCCCACTGTGGCTGAACCAAGCTGCATTCCCACCAACAGTGCATGAGTGTTCCCTTTTCTACACATCCTCCAACACTCGTTTGTTGATTTATTGATGATAGCTAGTTTGATACATGTGAGGTGATATATCATTATGGTTTTAATATGCATCTCTCTGTTGAGCATCTTTTCATATGTCTATTGGCCATCTGTATGTCCTCTTTGGATAAGTGTCTATTCAGGTCTTTAACCTATTTTTAATTGGATTATTTGTTTTATTGGTGTTGAGTTTTATACATTCTTTATAAATTGTGGTTATTGACCTCTTATCAGATATATAATTGGCAAATATGTTCTCCCATGCAGATTTTCTTAAAAACCTCATAAGAGCTACAATTTGCTTCAGGCTTAGGCCTGACGCACAAAATTCGTGCAAGGGGCTCGGCCCTTGCAGCCCCGGCTTCATCTAGAAGGTCGTCTAGATGGTCGTTCCACTATTTGGCTGTCCAGTCTAATTAGCATATTACACTTTTATTATTATAGATGATCTTACTTTCACCAGAAAGAAAATTAAGCAGGATTTCTAATACAAACAGATCTTACTAATAAAAAAATTTTTCCCAGAAAAAAGTATAAAGTTATATATTTAAAACTTCCATTTCTACTCATTCACTTACTTTAGTTGACTCCCAACACATTAAAAATAAATGTGACTTATGGCACCTCATACATTAACAAAATATTTTTAAAATATATTGTTTGTCTTGAATTGTAATTATTACCTAATAACACCACCTACAAGTATATTAAAAATTCAACTATTAGGCAAATAAAACAAAATTTAAAGTACAAGAATGTTCTCAAAGCTAGAAGTTCTACTACTGTATTTTCTTCTCGGTAAATCAGAAAAGGGAAATTACTATATAAAATATATTAAAAAAGTCACTCTATATACATGATCATATGGTCTCTATCAGTTATAGTAAAAAAAATGTGAAAGAAGTAAATATTTTTACAAGATTAATATTTACTTAACAAAAAGATAAATAATCTCTTTTTTATACAAAAGAACATGGGGGATACTTCTGTATTTTTATTTTTGCTTATTATTTAGAGAAAAGAAGGTCAAAGATCATAGATATCACCCTGTAACCACATGTTTTACTACTCAGGAAACATAATTCACTCTTTCATAATGATTATCACCTAAACTGATCCTGCCTTTCTATTAAAATTGTTACTAAGGCATTAGGACTCCACTGTGAGAAGGAATTACAAAACCTAGATCCAATAATGTGTGGTATCTGCTATCAAAGTATAAAGGGAAGAAAGACTTATCTACACATGGTTTCAGAGAGGCCAAATTACTTTTGTGGTTTTAGGAGACACAGAGAAATTTTAGATTATGTATCTTGATCTAATTTTGAATCTTATTCTTGGCCTCCATGGGACAAATGTGTATTATGTTTTAACAGTCTTCCCTTAGTGCATTAGAGTATATAACTCACAAGAGAAATTGTCTAATTCTTCAAAAAGTCTCTAAGATATTATCCCTCATTTTTGACACTAACTCTAGATGCAACGCACCATTGATTTGAAAACTCTGCTTTATATGCATTAGGTTTTTAATGAAATTTTGGTTGCTTATTTTAAATATATCTTCACACACAGGCATCCACATTTTTTTTAAGTTTGAAGCACTATATTAAATTGTAAGGAAAGGAAAGCCAAGTATGTTTATACTAGAGGCCTGGTGCACAAAATTCATACACAGGAGTGGGGGGTCCCTCAGCCCAGCCTGCACCCTCTCCAATCTGGGACCCCTGGGAACTGCTGGCTCCTAACTGCTCACCTGCCTGCTGGCCTGATCCCCCTAACTGCTCTCCCCTGATGGTCTGATCCCCCTAATTGATATCTCCTGATGGACTGATCCTCCTAACTGCTCTCCCATGCCTGCCTGATCGCCTCTAAACGCTTCTGCCTCAGCCCTGCCACCATGGCTTTGTCTGGAAGGACATCCGGAAGGTCGTCTGGAAGATGTTCAGTCTAATTAGCATATTACCCTTTTATTAGTATAGATGCCACCTTGTCCTAAAAATTCAGGTTGTTAGGTTTTCCTATCATGGAAGGGAAGCCCGCAGTAGCATCCTGGGTTCTGACCAGGGCTTATGCACTCGTGCTTTATCTCAGCAGATGAGATTCTTAGAAGAAGACTCTTGGATATACCTTGAACATTTCTATTGATTTTGCCAAATCATTCTCCAAAAATGTTGAACCACTTTAAACTCCCACCAGCAACCATGTGTGTGCCCTCTGTCCCACTTTGATGCCAATATCAGTGATTTCCCCCTGGAAGCTTCCCTCCCCTCAGCCGGCACTGCTTGGCACTTGAGCCAACCTCACTGTTCAGCCCAGGACTTGATTTCTTGAGATAGAACTATGGAGGAGGAAAAACAGTTTTCCTCTACCCTTCTGAGTTCTTAGTGGAGGCCCTTGTAATGAAAGACAGATTACCAAGAGAAAAACAAAAGTTCATTAATCTGTGTACCTTGTGTATATGTGGGACATCCCAAGGAAAAATGAATAACTCCCCAAGGTGGCTTTGAATCCATATTTAAATACCTTCTTCCTAGGGAAACGGGACGGGAGATGTAGGCGTCTTAGAGGAGAGTAAATGATTTTTAGAAAAGATGAATGGGGGTGGGGGGAGATAGTTTGTAACTAAGTTTGGGTGTGATGTCAACTTCTAGTCTCCTGTCCTGTGACAGGAGTCAGTCTTCTCTGCCTGATGACACTTTTCCCATCGAGGGGACCTATGACATTTAAGCTCATTTTGCGGGGTTCGATTTTAGGCAGATCAGGAGACTTAAGTGAAAGCCTCTCCTTGCATTTGCTGTTTTTCAAGCATCTGCAGCTCAAGATCATCAATATAACAACATGGCATATGTTGGGGTGGCATGTTCTCTGACCTTCAGAATAATCCCAACAAAAGCTTGTTTCCATTCTTAGATGATTTGCCACGGTAGCATTATTCCATGGAGACAGTATTCTGACCAGACCTTCCTGGGAGTGGTCATAACATACCCTGTGCTTGTAGAAAGGTGTGGGCCATATCACTAAATAAATCAGCGTCAGTTTTCTCATCTTGTGGGAAGGGAGATAAAGTTATGATAGTTTATCTCCCTTTCCACATGTTTCCTGCGGATTTGTGTCTCTGCTGAGGCCCCAGCGGCCCCAGCACCATCACAGCCACAGGGCTTAGAGCTGTTGGGTGCTGGGCTGCCCTGAGGGCTTGTGTCTTTGCTCCTCCGGCCCCTGCGGCAGCAGCGACGAAGCAGGCCCAGAGGCCATGGCGACAACACAAGCGTCCCGGCCCAGCCGCCATATTTGTCACGGAGTGACAGTCAATTTGCATATTCCCTCCTTATTGGCTGTTGGCACCACCATCTTTGTTGCAGAGTTATGGTCAATTTGCATATTCCCTCTTTATTAGATAGGATATGTTATACTGTGGTAACCTTGTTAATAAAATTATATTGATTAGAATGAAATTTCATACTGAAGGGATAGAGAAATTTTTCTTCTGAGAATTTCAATTGGTTTTGTTAACTTAATCTACACTAATAAAAGTGTAAGATGAAAATTGACCATATCTTCACAACGCCCACCAGACAATCAGGAGTGAGTATACAAATTAACCCAACAGAGTTGACGTGTTAATTTGCATACACAGGTGCCGAGCGGCTGGGGTTAGGGGTAGGGTTAGGGTTAGCTGCTCTGGGCCTCTGGGCAGTGTGGGAAGGCAGAAAGGTGGTTCCAGGCAGGAGCGAAAAGGCGGCTCCAGCCGGAGCGAAGGCAGTGCCAGCAGCCAGGGGAAGGAAGGCCCGTTCTTGCACGAATCTTTGTGCATCGGGCCTCTAGTTTAAAATATAATTCTGAACATACTGAGTTATTTAGGAAGAAAAAAAAGACTGACCGTAGCCAATGTTGACTTTATAACTTTACTATTTTCTTATTTACTTTTGAGAAGAGGATAACTTGAGGAAAGGATGATCTGGAATATGAGATTTTACATTTCTGGTATTAGAATCCCCATCGCTTCTCCTTATTTGAAAATGGCAATGTTTTTATGAGTTTTATATTTCAGTTTACCTAACCAATCATCAGTACTCATTTGCAAACATGTGACCAAGAAAGAAAACAGCAATCCAAGACAGGTAAACCATAGTTGTTGTCTTTTTTCCCCTTCCTGTCGAACTTAAAGAATTTCAGAGATTGCCAAAATCAGATACACTCTAAATTATGATGGAAGCAAACCAAAATGTTACAATTCCTTAATCATGTTTGGAACATAGACAAAACTAAGAACTCTATCCAAAACACAGCAATGACCAGGCATTCCCCTTTTCATTATTACACGAGTTACTGATGCTTCTTTATCAATTGCAGCTTTATACCTGCTCCATTCTCTCACCATCCACATAAAACACTAAGATACCCAATTATAGAACTACCTTTTCTTTCCAATAACACGCAACAGAGTGAATATACATCCTTTCCAAACCCTCTCCAAAATCACCTAATGGAAGCTCACATTGTAAAATAGCTTTCTCTGAAACCCTCTTGCTGAGATGCTCCTTATTACACCATGGTAAGCTGTCTTCCTTGAGGCAATGAGCCAATAACCTTAACTTCATTTGTGTACACATGTTCCCAATAATCTCTGACTAAAAGGGAGGTAGCATGACCTTGTACAGTAGTGATTTTTGATAAATATGAAACTGTCCATATATGGCATGCTGTAAACATGTATAACTTCTCTTTGCATTCCCATGATTTATTTGTATGGATGACCTCTTTTGTCTTTAGGATTTTTGTGTACCTGAGACTATCAGAATAGAAGCTGAAACTTTATTTTCTCCTTAATTTGTTTAAATTTATATTTAAACATGTAAATACATTCAATAGATATCTTTCTCAGTGCCTATTACATGCTGAACACTCTTCTGGGTGCTTGGCAACACTTGAGAAAATAATATAAACAGTATTCTTGCTCTTTAGTTAAGGAGCAACACTATGTGCCAGATATTGCCGGGGAAAGAGGTATTGTGCAAACAGAAGCATTTAAGTAACTGGAGTAAAGGGAGCGTGTAAGTATGAGTAGGTGAGTGTAAAAACAATTCTCTATTTGTTAAGAGTTCTTGCTCTCTAGCCAGTCTGTGTTCTTTTTAACCTTGTTTGGAAATCCAATCAATTTCTTCATGAACTGATTTCTTTGTTATAGTACCTTGTGAAAGGCAGTCAATAATGTCAGAAAAACACAAGCTTACTCTTTCTTGCCATTTTCCCGGGCCACCTGCTTTTTTGTCACGTGTTCTGCCTTCTAGGAAACTGTAAATGAAATATTACTAAATATTTTGCATTTAATAATATGGATCTCTAGCTTCCCAACCTGTTACCTTATTGCTATGAGCCCAATTGCTAATTCAATGTCAACATTTTATGTTTTTTCTTTTATTGCAGCACCCACTCTAAAGAACTGATTTCGCTATGAGTTTAGTTATCACTTGCTGCTATAAATACATTTTGATTTATCAGTGATTTAGAAAGATTAGAGCTGCTTATTCAATCATCTCAAAGTACAAGGCTTACATCTGGCTACTCAGGAACTCAGACTTTCTCTCATGATGTCACCATTCTCCATGGCCTCAGAGTCCTCTCTGCTCTCCCAGAAGATAGGGAGGGAGACTGTAGAGAAAGAACACTTCCAACATTGACCATTTGGCCTGAAATAGACACAGATAACTCTTACATTTTATTGGCCAGGATTCAGAAAATTACCTCATTTAAAGGCACATATGTTCTAACAGTGTATGTGATAGGAAAATGAAATTGGTTTTGGTGAATACATTACAGTCTCTGTCACAAGGAACTTCAAGCATTTAATTTTTTTATACTGGTATTGTTGTCTCTTACAGCTTTCCAAAACCACTGTAGCGAATGAATAGAAATAGACCTAGGGGAATTAAATTCTAAGACATTTCTGAGCAGTCGTTTGCTTCTAACTTCAATTAAAGAACTGTCATTTGTTATGTGACTCATAAAAATTAGAGAGAACAACTGTTGTGCTTCAATTTGCATGTAAGTTCTCATTTAAAATCTTCTCTTATTATCAACCAGCTAGTTCAGAGCATCTACTCATAGGCATTAACACTTTGCACAGATTTTGAGAGAAAAAATGAGCTAATTTTCCAGTGTTTCTAGTGTGTACAATTATTTCTTCTATGTACTGTGGAGCACATGACTTAAATTCACCTACTTTCCAATTCCTGGAGTTAAGTAGATCCCATGGTTTCCATTGTAAGAGCTCTGTGACAATCAGGATGGCAAAAATTTGAGCACAAACTCTGCAAGCTCTTCTCATTTTGATGATAACTTTAGATTCGTTAGTGATAAGAGGAGGCAAAAATGTTACTTGATGGTAGCTCTTGCTGTCCTGAATATCTGAGCTTGTTTTCTCAATTGGCATATAAAATTAATGTTTCAGAGAGCAGTTTTCTATACTATTTCCTCTCAATACAAGAGAGTCCTAAATTTGACGTTTATTTGATAACCTTTCTGTATGATCTCACTTGTGCACTCATATTCTAATCTTGCTGTGTTTTCAAATTGTTCCCTTTCTTTAGATTAGATGGTTTAAAATAGCCTAATCCTTGGTTTTTAAGACGACACTTGAGGAAGTTGGTTGTTGGATAGAAAACTTGGACAAAAATAAATGGATCCATGGATGCAGATATTTTACTGGAGTTGTTTTATCTGACTTATCAGAGAGCAGCACTGTTCCTCCGTTGTTGACATTATGAGTGTTTCGCAGTGGGAAATTCTCATCCAGGGGCCCTGGTTCAGGGTTTTCCTATGTTCTAACACCATCAAGATTTGTGAAGAATTATTTTTTCCATTCTTATAGAGGATGGAAAAAAACGTCCCAAATTCTAGGCAGACAACTCAGGTTTTAAACACACAAACAATGAAATCTATGGAGATAAGCCAGGTAACACCAAATGACCATTGACATGAGCTACACAAGTAGGAGGAAGAAAATAATTCTTCCAATAATTTGATTTTTATGTCCTTATTTGATTACTGCTCTTAACTTCAAAGAGTTGTGCTTAAGAAGAAAAAAAGCAACAGGAAATGAGAAAATTACAGAGTAAAATGCAAATTGAAGGATTGTGAATATATAGAAATTGGTTAAATTTATGAAAATAATTAGCATTACAATACATTTTCACATATTGAATCTTATTTGAGAAAAATATTTCAGAAAGTTTGAATGAAAAGTTGGTTACACCCTTGAAAGCTTTAGGGAATTGATGAAGTAACATTTTATATATCAATTATTCAGAGTTTAACAAGCTCAGCCTATAAAAATAAAAAAATAAAAAACCATATGATTTCATTCATATATGATAAATAAAACTGAAAGCAACAAATGAACAAACAAGATAAACAAATGAACAACAACTCATAGACATAGACAACAGTATAGTGGTTACCAGAGGGAAGGGGGTTGGTGCAATAAAGAGTAAAGGAGTGACATATATGGTAATGGAAGAAGATTTGACTTTGGGTAGTAAACACACTATGCAATATACAGATGATGTATCATAGAATTGTACACTTGAAACCTAAATAATTTTATTAAGCAATGTCACCCTAACAAATTTAATAAGAATATAGCTTATTTATAAAAGCAAGTAAATGCAAGATTTCTGAATATTGACTTAAATTGTTTGCAAAGCAAGTGGCTACTCTGGTCTTCCATAGAACCTCTTAACTTCATGCCATATGTTGTTACATTTATTATTAAACAAGCTTTGTTTCTCCTATTACTTTGGTATTCTGTTTAGCTATAAATCATATTAGAGGGCTATTCAGAAGCAGAAAGTGAGTTGTTATCTTCAAATAAGCCACATGACAGTAACAAGAAATAAAAACCAATATTGAAGGAAGAATTATTCAGCAATTTCTGGGAAATTAAATATGATTCCATTTAGTATAAGTCAAAAACTCTAAATTATCAATGAAAGTATCCCCGGACTGAAAAAATTATATATGACTATACAGTGATCCAGTTAACTTCAGACTAATATACATTTTAATTAAAAGGGCCATATTTCCACCAAATGAATTCCAAGTTTTAAAGATCTCACCACATATGGAAAGATAACTATTCATAATAGATCATTGATGTTAACTTCCAAAGAGTTGTTTCATTATTTCAATCACAAAAAAATTTTTTTAATGGGACCATTCTTGTAGCATTATAGAACATAAGCAGCTCAAGTAATTTTTTTTCAGTTTAAGTCATAATTTGCTAGTATAATATTTAGTAGTCTTGAAAGAAGGCTTATAAAATTACTCATGAGTTCGATTATATTTAGAATGAAATTTCTTACAATATGTAAAATGTCTATAATCATGGATATATCATTATTGCCTTTTAAATTTGTCTTGTCCAATATTATAATACTAGAGGCCCGATGCATGAAGATTCATGCAAGAATGGGCCTTCCTTCCCCTGGCTGCCAGCACAGCCTTCTCTCTGGCCGGAGCCGCCTTTCTGCCTTCCCACGCTGCCCAGAGGCCCAGAGCGGCTAGGGTGATGCAGAACACCTGCATCGTCGCCATGACGATGACACAAGCGCCCCGCCCTGCCCCCAGCAGCTAGGTGCCTGTGTATGCAAATTAACCCACCATATTTGTTGGGTTAATTTGCATACTCACTCCTGATTGGCTGGTGGGCGTCGTGAAGGCACAGTCAATTAGCATGTTCCTCTTTTATTAGTGTAGATGTTTCAAAGAGAGAAGCCATGTTTTAGAATAGGTGATTAACTTTGTCAGTTGCATTAGTTAATGTGTTTATTTTTATTTTTAATTGTTATTGGAGAGTACTATCAGTATCTCTGATTTATCACATAGACAAGGCCTCATTCTCTTGATCAATTTCCTTATTCTCATTTGTTTCTAGATGTACCCTGGTATCTACATTTCTACTCTGGTGGGTCGCACTTTCATAATATGTTTTCACCGCAGGACTTTTAAAGTGTGTTGTAAGATAGTTGTAAGACAATACACACGGGCTACTGCTGTAGTTTGTGCACCATTTGATATATTGTGAATTTTTCTAAGTTTCCTTTCCTCTCCATTTGCTACAAATTGCTTCCATTTTTCTGTTAACTCATTACATTTTGTCTTTCTCCCTTTGCTTTAGTTTCTACTTTTGTGTTTAGCTTGCTGTTTTACATCATTTTCTATTTTCACCAAAAAAAGTTTTATACATTTATTCATGAGGTAAATCACATTCAGGAATATGTTTCTGAGAATTCCCAGATGATTCTAACAATTGCTCTTTCTTTCAAAACTACTGGCAATGTCATAGTGTGGTACATTTTCTTGGCTCTCTGGGATAATTCATGCACCATAACATTTGCTAATTTATGTTTGTAACTTAATATTTTTGGTAATAACACAGAATTGTGGAAGCATCATAACTATCAAATTGTAAAATATTTCTATGACTCCATAAATAATATTCTTGTCCATTTGTAGTCACTGCATTTTCCTCTCCCAAATTGCAAATAACCATCAATCTACTTTCTTTCTATATAGGTTTTCTTTTTATGAACATTTCATATAAAAGGAAGCAAACAATATGTGGTCTTTTGTTTCTGGGTACTTTCACCTACCATGATATTTTGAAATCCATCCATGTTGGAGTATACATCAGTACTTCACTATTTTTTTTTCCTTCCAAATAGTATTCCATTGTATGAGTATACAACATTTCATCTATTCACCAGTTGAGGAGCATTTGGGTTGTTTCTGCTTTTTGCTATTATGAATGTTGCTGCTATGAACATTTAGAAACAAGTCTTTAAGTGGACATATATTTTAATTTCTCTATATATCTTGGCATAAAACTGCTTTGTCTTTGGGTAAATTTAAAAATTAATTTATGTTTAAAATTTTATGAAACTAGTAAACTGTTTTCCAAAATATCTGCACCATTGTACAATCCAACCAGCAGTGTGTGAAATTTGAATGTAGTTGAAGTTGTTTGAAACAATAAAATCCACAGGGATATAGTTTAAATACATTCCAGAACCAAGCGTGCATGTTGCTAAGTGGTGCTCAATATTAAATGGTATTCTATATTAAAACCCTCTGAAAAATGTGTTGCCTATTCATAAAATGACTAATATTGAATGTATTATGTGAAAATTATATAATAAACATTTTAAATGTTTTGTGAAACATCCACATCATTCTTTTGATATCAATATTTTATGTGCACCGTCCTATTAACTGGGTATATAGCAGAGGACAAATAGGCACATACCCTCTCCATATACATACACTGAAGCATAGAGGATAATGAAATATAAATTCATAGTTTCATACATGTTATTTTGCTACGCAACACATTACTCCCAAAATTATAACCATTTCATTCTGTGGGTCATGCTGTAGGAATAGTTTAAATGAACGGTTTCCTCTCGAGATCTTTTTTTTGCAGTTACAGTCAGATGTTGGCTGGGTTACAATTATGTATAACCTTCAAGATAACTTATCCACATGGCTGAGAGCTTGGAACTCAACTCAGCTATTGACTGGAGTCAATAGGTCACCTCTGTAGCATGAGTTTCTCAGGATAGTCGGACTTTTTATGTAGTACTTGGGATTCTGCAGAGCTAGTATCTGAGGTGAGTCAGATGGAATCTGAATTACCTTTTATGGGCTTTTCTGACCTCAAATTTATCTTGTATCCCTTCAGATACATTTGATTGGTTATAAGTGTCGACCTGGATTCTAAGGAAGGGAATAGAGAACCCATTTCTCAATGGGAACAGTGTCAAAGATTTTGGAAACACATTTTAAAATCACCTCCTACGTATTAATTTAAAACATGATGACTGCTTTGGAGGAAATGTAAAAGGTGCAATGAGATAATAAAACAGTGAGACCTAGTTAAGATTCAGGGTCAAGAAATTCTTTTCCAAAAAGTTGATATAAAACAGTTCTGAATTATGAACAGGAATTAGGAAAGCAACGAGTTGGAAAGGGTTTTCCAGTAAAATCTGAAACACACATTGGAGGAAGCCCAGTGTGGCAGGAATTCATGGAAGGCTGGCAAGAGATGGCCTTCGTAGAGGAAAACGATGCTGGAGCCAGATCATGCAGGACTTTTAAAAATAATAACTTGATCTTCTATTAAAAATTTGGTGTTAGATTGTTAAACAGTTTTAAACATAGGATTTTTTTAAATTTTGTTTTTCTGTGAGAAGAATAGTTGTGTTTAAAGAATATAACCAATGAAAAACAGGTTACTTGAATCTCTATTTTGTCGATCTCTCCTTTCTTTTGTCCTTTACTTTTTAAAAACCATTACGATTGCTGGTTGATCGGTAATATTCACAGAATACTAGAAATGTGAGAAAAACATAGGGTACATATAAAAGGACCCTCTGTAATTATGAAGGGAAAATAATAGGTCCAAAAGATTAAAACTGCTCACTAAATTACCTACTCTCGGAATGTGGCAGATGCTGGATCAGAACTTAAGCCTCTCGGCTCCTCGGGCCCCACATCTCATTTTCTTTACATGTTGTTGCCTTTCAGCACATGAGTGTAGCCAGTTTGAATTTCTCAGGTCAAGAATCAAACCCTGACAGTGAGCTTTATGTTTGCAGGCAAGAGGACCTGCAATCCTTGATTGGTCTGAAGCATTCTTGGTTTTCCCCTTATTTTCTAAGTTATTAATTATTTTTGTCACAGCCTCTTATAACCAAAATGCTGAACCAACATGGCTATTAAACTGATTGAAATAGCACTAATCCTGAACGCAAAATGGGCTCTTTTGCCCTTTCTTACTTTCTAATACTGCAAAATGCTCCAGGCTCACCTAATATATATCTGTGTCGGTCTTCGAATGAGACACTTTTCTGGGGATCCCTAGTTGCTTTATTATAGAATGAAACTGAAACCAAGACCTGGCACTACCTGTGCTCATTGTTAATGGACTCTGGTTGCCTTTAGGTCTTCTCAGCTGACAGAGAAAGAGAATGTGTGGATGTATACTACCATCTGTACACACACAGCTATAAATAAACATCTATATTTATATTAAAATAATATTATTTAATACTGATTTCTCCAACCCTAATTCATACCAAATGGAACATTCTAATTTCCTCTCCTTGCTATCTGTAAATTCAAACACTAACACTGAGAAACCTTGCAACCACCATCAACCATCCATTTAATTAATTGTTCAGTTCTAGTATACATGTATCCTACCTAATAATAGACAAATATGCAAATTGACAATACCTCCGACACACCCACAAGCCATGCCCACAAGCCACGCCCACCATCCAATCAGAGTGAGCATGCAAATTAACCCAAACCAAGATGGCTACAGCCACAGAGAGCAAGGTTTCCTAGCTAACAGAGGAAGCCTAGCTTTCCGCCTGCCCTTGCCAGGCCTAAGCCTCCACTCAAGCTACAAAGATTCAATTATAGAAGGTAAACAAATTCAAACAAATGGCAGCAGAATGGAGCTTGAGAGAGCAGGCCAGGGTTGCCACCGGCAACAGGGGAAGCAAAGCTTTCTGCACACCCTGGCCGGGCCCACCCGCTTAAGGCAACAAAGTTTCAATTATAACCCCAACAGAAATGGCTGCCGGCCTCGGAGGGAGCCCCAGGCTTGGCTCTGCTCCAGGCTACAAAGTTTCAATTGTAGAAGGAAAATAAATTCCAGATACCAGGGCCTCTGCTTGGGTTGCCAGGGGGCATGGCCAGCCTGCAAACCACCACAGGCCCCTCGCTCAGGCTGCCCCACACCCCAAGGGAACCCCCACCTGATCCGGGACACGCTTCAGGGCAAACCAGCTGGCCCCCACCCCTGTACCAGGCCTCTATCCTATCTAGTAAACGAGTAATATACAGATTGATCATCACTGCAACACACAATATAGCTGCCCCATGTGGTCAAAGATCCTGACCCCATGTGGACACAAGATGGCCACCACAAGATGGCCAGCAGGAGAGGGCAGTTGGGAGGCACCCGGCCTGCAAGGGAGGGCAGTTGAGAGGGATCAGGCCTGCAAGGGAGGGCAGTTGGAGGTGATCAACCCTGCAGGAGAGGGCAGTTAGGGGTGACCAGGCCCGCAGAGGAGGGAAGTTGGGGGCAAACAGGCTGGCAGCAGAGTGGTTAGGGGGTGATCAGGCTGGCAGGCGAAGTGGTTAGGGGCAATCAGAAAGGCAGGCAGGCAAGCAGTTGGGAGCCCGTAGTCCTGGATTGTGAGAGGGATGTCCGACTGCCCGTTTAGGCCCGATCCCATCGGGATCGGGCCTAAACGGGCAGTCGGACATCCCTTGAGGGGTCCCATATTGGAGAGGGTACAGGCTGGGCTGAGGGACAACCCCCCTCCATGCATGAATTTCGTGCACCGGGCCTCTAGTAGATATATAATTATGAAGGTGTACCTCTTGGAAAACAACAGTATTGATTAGGTGATGTTCCTTATGCCTTGAATCTTCCTAATTTCACTAATTTCCAAAGTACATAGTGTAGCAGCTTTCTCCACTTTCCCTTTAATAACATTGTTTTATATAGTATTTATAATGTCCTTACATACTCTGGTCATATTCTGTATTCCTTTTCGGGATCCCTCAAACTATTAAATAATTTTTTAAACATTCATGTACATAAAGTTTTATTTTGAGTGCATGAATGCTATGGATTTTGACAAATGCATAATGTCATGTATCTAACATTACAGTATCCTACAGAATAATTTCACTTTCCTAAAATTTCCCTGTGCTTCATCTACTCAATTCTTTCCTTCCTTCTCAAAACCCTGTTACCACTGATATTTTTAACGTGTCTGTAGGTTTGCCTTTTTCAGATTGTCATAAAATTGGAATCACATAATATCTAGCCTTTTCCAATGGACATTTCTCACTATCCATATTCATTTAAGATTCCTCTATCTCTATTATTATTATTTTTACTAGAGGCCCGGTGCATGAAATTCGTGCACAGGAGGGGGCCCCTCAGCTCAGCCTGCACCCTCTCCAATCTGCGACCCCTTGGGGGTTGTCCAAGTTATTTCCAATCTAGAGATAACAGGCATACTACATTTCTATTACATCAGTGATTCTCAACCTTTCTAATACAGTTCCTTTAATACAGTTCCCTTTAATACAGTTACGACCCTTTAATACAGTTCCTCATGTTGTGGTGACCCCCAACCATAAAATTATTTTTGTTGCTACTTCATAGGTTACCCTGCTAGCGGTTCTCAACCTGTGGGTCGCAACCCACAGGTTGAGAACCACTGCTGTAGAGCCTAAGACCATCAGAAAACACAGATATTTACATTATGATTCATTAACAGTAGCAAAATTACAGTTATGAAGTAGCAACAAGAATAATTTTATGGTTGGGGGTCACCACAACATGAGGAACTGTATTAAAGGGTCGTGGCATTAGAAAGGTTGAGAACCACTGTATTACATTGTTTTTTATTTCTAGCATTTCCTTTAAATTCTATCAGAGTTTGCATCTCTCCATTTATATTACTCAGCTGTTTATGCATGTTGTGTACTTTTTCCATTAGAACCATTGCTGAGTCTGGGTTTGATGCTTGCTTTGTCTCTTTAAACTGCTTTTTGTTTCCTCTTTTTACTGGGCTTTGAGTATTTTTGTTGTTGTCGCTGAAAGCCTGACATGATGCATTAATGTCTACTCTGAGCCAAGCATTACAATAGGGATTTTAACTTCATTACCCCATTTATTACTCATGCGATATAAAATGGTGCTGGCTACATTTTACAGATACTGAAACCGGGTTCAAGAGGTTAAATAAATTGCCAAAGGAAACAGTTCTATTCAAACAGTACTGGGGCTTGTGTCTAATAATTTTAGCTACATTTTATTGAGTACTGGCTGCCTTGTACTGTGGAAAGTCTTGTATATGGCAATTTCTCCCACCACATGTGAAAACTGTCAGACAGGAACTCTAGGTCTTGCACCTCCCTTCTAAGTGAGTGCAATGTAATAGTTTTATTCTCAGACACCTAATGTTCCCAATTTGTGTACAGTTTATTCATTCTACAGATGCTTACCGAGTCCCTACTGTGTGTCACACACTTATCCAGCACTAGGAAAACAGCAGTAACTGAAATAGGTTCTTCACTGTCTTCAGAGTGGAAGCTTCACCAGAACCAGCTCACATAATGTTGAGCTATTTTTAATTACTTTTAATATAAGCATGATCAGAATACAGAAGACATAGTTTAATCTGCTTAAACATTAAATGTTAAAGGCCCAAATATTAAGTATATATATTATGGGCTGATCTTGCTACTGTTGTTCATTTATATTTTACCTCTTTATATTCCCTTTAGAACCTGTGTTTTAATGTATTTACTTAATGTTTCTTAAGTAAATACAATGTTCCATAGGCCATGTAGGGCTGTGTCCCAAAGTCTTGTCTGTAGATCAAGGGGCAGTCAGGCTCTCTAAGAAGCTTCCCTAGAACTTATGCAAATACATATTTCTTTTTTTAAATTATTTTTTATCCTCACCCATGGATATGTTTTATTGATTTTAAAAAGAGAAAAAAAGAAGAGAGAGAGAGAGAGAGAAACATCATTCAAGTCCCTCCAGTACCTGCCCTGATTCCAGAACTGCAACCTACCTATGTGCCCTGAACTACAACCAAGGTATGTGCTCTGACATGGAATGAAACCCACTACCTTTTGCTGTATGGGACAACACTCCAACCAACTGAGCCAGCAAGCCAGGGCAGAAATACATATTTCTTTATATATATATACTAGAGGCCCATTGCACAGATTCGTGCACCAGTGGGGTCCGTCAGCCTGGCCTGTGCTCTCTTGCAATCTGGCACCCTTCGGGGGATGTTGGACTGCCAGTTTCAGCCTGATCGAACCATGAAAAATCTATGCACGGGGCCTCTAGTATGCATATAAGATCTTTGGTAATCTCTTCCCGCCCTCCCCCCTCCCCCCTTCCCTCTGAGATTCATCCATCTGTTCCATGTTTCCATGCCTGTGTGTTGAGCATCTGCCCCCTGGTTGTCAGTGCATGTCATAGCTACCAGTCAAACAGTCAATATATAGTATCCTATATAATAAAAGGCTAATATGCAAATCGACCAAATGGCCAGTCGCTATGATGTGCACTGACCACCAGGGGGCAGACACTCAATGCAGGAGCTGCCCCTGGTGGTCAGTGCACTCACACAGGGGGAGCACTGCTCAGCCAGAAGCTGGGCTCATGGCTGGTGACCGCAGCGGCAGTGGCGGGAGAGCTAAAGATGTCCGATTGACGGCTCCCAGACTGCGAGAGGGCACAGGCCTGGCTGAGGGACCACCCCCCAGGAGTGCATGAATTTTGTGCACTGGGCCTCTAATCCTATCTAATAATAGAGTAACATGTAAATTACCATCACTCCGCTACGCCCACGATTGGGCGGCGGGAGGCTGGGGGGCGGGACTCCGGGTGGCCTATCCGGCCATTGAGAGGCACGGATCTGCTGCCACTGAGGGGGGCTACCCTGCTGTTGAGAGGCGCAGGGGGCGGGACTCCCGCCCCCTGCGCCTCTCAACGGTCCGAGGCCGCTGAGGCTGCCTGCCTCGGACACCCAGCTGCGCCTCTCAACGGCAGGGTAGCCAGGTGTCCGCCGCAGCCCCCCTCAGCGGCCGTTGAGAGGCGCAGGGGGTGGGAGTCCCGTCCCCTGCGCCTCTCAACAGCAGGGTAGCCCCCCTCAGCGGCCGCGGACCATCAAAAGCGTGGGAGCTGGGTGCCTGTCTGCTCCGGCACCAGGCCTTTCAGAAGCCTCTGCCGAGCCGGAGGCTTCTGAAAGGCCTGGTGCACCAGCGGACAGGCACCCACCTCCCCCGCGGAAAGTGAAAGCATGTAGGGGACCCTACATGTGCATGATTCAATCATGCACTGGGCCTCTAGTATATATATAATTTTAGAGAGCAAGGGAGAGGGAAAGAGAGATCAGAAACATCAATGATGAGAGAGAATCACTGATCAGCTACCTCCTGTAAACCCCACCCCACACTGGGGATCCAGGCCCCAACCTGGGCATGTTCACTGACCAGGAATCAAACCATGACTTCCTGGTCCACAGGTTGATGCTCAACCACTGAGCCACACTGGCTAGGCTCAAATACATATTTCTTAACTCCCCTCCTTAAGACTGACTTACTTAGTCTGAGAACTATATCGAAGTATCACAAAAATGAGTAAAGGATATTCTCCACCTTCAAATATTTGTAGGTTAGAAATGTTTTATATCAGCCCCTTGTATTCTGTTCTCCCTAGTCTACCAAAAATATATATGCACCTTTATAAATACTTACACCATAATATGAGCCTTCTCTGTGAAAATCTTCCTGCCTATACTTTCACCTGATGCTATCTATCCCTATTCATGGTGTACTTTAAAGAATTTTGAGTGTACAAATCCCTATCTATTTTACCTCTTGCCAACCCCAATTATTCCTATTTTGACTATCACCACTTTTCTCTCATATCTTTAATAAACTACTGGAGTTCATGTAGCTTCCTACCTCATCCATTCTTCCTTCAAATCTATTCCTCAGAATACAGATGCAGTCAACATTTTAAATACAGATTGAGTCATATCACCAGCTCCACTCTACCATTTTCCCCTCTTAGTCATTTTTCTTTGATAACTTTTCATTTGCATTTAGGATAAACTCAAAATTTCTTAAAGCACTATGAAGTTTATGTATTGTAGCCATAACTACCTCTCCAACATCCTCACACTGGGCTTTCATTTTCAGTCTCTGCCCCACCCATTGCACCCCTTTTTAGATTCTGGACTGTTGTTGAGAGAATAATGGTCCCCTTCTCCATCCTCAAAAATGTTCACACATTAATCCCTGGAACCTGTGAATGTGTCATATTATATAACAAAAGGAGATGGAATCAAGTTTGCTAGGCTCCTTTTAAGATAAAGGGATTATCTTAAGTTATATTGTTGGACAAAATCTAATCACAGGAGTCCTTAAAAGGAGAAGAATTAAAGGCAGAAGGGTGGTTTAAACAGATGTGACTTGCTCCCTTAGCCAAGAAATGTGGTTACCTCTATAGCTGGGAAGGGCTCCTAGCTTACAGCTAACAAGAAAAGGGGTGTCACACTCCTACAACCACAAGGAACTGAACCATGACAATAATATAAATGAGCAAATAAATGGATTCTTCTGTAGAGTCTACAGAAAGAAGCACAACCCGCTGTAACCTTGCCTTTAGTGGGGTAAGAGGTGAGACACCAGCAGCATCTGCTCCTAGGGTCACTGTCAGAGAAGATCAAGTTTCTCAATTTCACTTCTCTTAGTTCACAGAAATAAGAATATGTTCTTAAAATATATTTCTGAAATACATTTTTTGTGGACAGACATCAGAGTGAACCAAAATAACATAGAGAAGTTACAGAAGATGAACAAATACAAACTTAAAAATATATGTCACCAGTCTTTTTTAAAATATAAAATCGTTGGTGTGCCTGACTCCTATTTCTTGGCTCCCAAGGGCACCAGGGGTAGACTTACCTAAAGCTACTCAGATTTAGCTCTGGGAAAATTTGGTTGGCATTGTGGCTAGATGTGGTGGGTTATTGGTTCTTCTGGTTTGTACTTCTTACATTTCACTCCAGGCATAGCTCTGAGGTTTTCTCTAACACCCTGAGTTAAGTTGATGTATTGTAGCTTAGACACTTCTGTTATGCTTGCTATCCACATGCTCACACCCAGGGCCTGAATCCAGAAGGGGCAAGGGCAGGGCCAGAGCAAGTCAATCTGTGTGGGACTTACCCCAGAAAATCACTATTGAGAGAAGGCTGCACTATCACAGTTCTTTGCAACATTGTTAGACACAAATCTTTTAAAATATTTAGAAAACGTGCCACACCCCCAGGAATCCATCTACTGGAGAAATAAGCAAGCCAGGAGCTGCTTCTCCATTTGCCCTACACATTCAAAGAGATTCATACATTACCAAAAGCTCTGACTTCCCTTTACCCCAAGGACTTTTTCCTCAGGTTAGCACATCTTCCTACTAAATTAGTCCATCTTCAGTGTCCCCTGATACCCATTCAAAATTAAATGATTTCCTAGAACTTTACCACTGCAGCTCTTTTACCTAGATCAAAAATGGAAACTTTTTGTCATCACTAAGGGAAATGTTTTCTTACTAAAAGCAACACATCGTTGTATATTAATAATTCTTAGAGAATCATTAGACTCATAATTTAATTTGACAGCTGATAGGAGCACCTAGGCACATTTTGTTGATTAAAAGATTGTCTTCCTCTTTGGACTTTTGTAATCACCGGAGCCATTATAAGACACTTTTAATGGCTTAAAAATGAGGTCAAAATAATAAGGTTTATTAACCTTCATAAAGCATCAGGGACATATTCCATCTGACCATAAGCTTTTGTATCTATGCTAGTTAATGAGTTTAGAACCATTTAAAAACCTAAGCCTTCTTTTAGTTATTGGGTAGTAGGAATTAGTGCCCTTCAAAGAGAATTCATAAATATTTTGAACTGAAATGTTGAAATATTGCTCAAAAAGAAGATGTTAAAATAGTAATTAGTGTTTTTCAAGACAGTTTCTCTTTCCCAATATTTTTTTAGGGTATCCACCTATATAGCACTCACTTTCCACAAGAAGTTTCACCAATAGGAATGGACAAAACAAATTTATGAAGGTAAATTACACTGAGTATATATTTGTTAGTCACAGGTTACTTCACATCTTTCAGAGATCTCACATCCAATCACAGTCAACCACATAACCAACATTTGGACATAACAATTTTCATATCCCTGTCCTTTGATGTTACTGAGAAGTTGCCTTGGTCTGTCTCTACAGGAAGGTGTGTGTAGTACAGAAGAAATACCAAGGACTTTGCAATTTGACTGAATCACATATGAATTTGGCTTGATCATCTGTTAATAGGTTTGAACTTTGGAAAACAATATAACCATTCTGAGCCTCAATCTATAGAATGAGAATATTATCTGACATTGATTGTTGTGCTAATTAGCAGCTGAGAGCAACTGGTTTATGCTCAGTAATTTAATGGTAACTGTATTAGTTCTGCATTGCTACTTAACAAATTACTGCATATAGTATCCTAAAACAGCACACATTTTTGTCAGAATTATTGTGGATCAGGAGTTCAGGTCTGGCTTATAGAATGCCCGGCTTAGGGTCTCATGAGACTGCAATCAAGTTTTCAGCCCATTGGTGTCCTCATCTGGACACTTGAATTGTCAATAATATATTTACATTTTATTAATAAAATTTGAAAACACCCAGAAAAGTAGATAAAATAGAATAATAAAGTAATATGCACTCATCATCTATTTTTTAAAATTATCAACAGTTAAATGTTGATATGATCCATTTTATTTCAGCTCTATCTATCCTCACACAGAATTTCTCCCACTGGATTATTTTAAAGAAAATTCAAAATACTAAATAATGTAATCCATAAATACCTTTTATGCAGATAAACATCAAAGAGATCTATATGAGCCTTAGTAATAACCATAATAGCATCATCATGATATAAATAATAATTTCTTGGTATTAATTAATAACAAGTCAGTGTTCATTTTTCCCCAATGATGTCATGACTGCTATTTTATAAGTTAGTTAGTGTGAATTGGAACACAAACACATTCTATATATTGCATTTGGTTGATATTCTCTTAAGTATACTCTTTTTTTTTACTTTAAATAAACTTTCACTGAAATATAATATAAATTACAGAAAGGTACAAAAACTAAAATTGCACAGTTTGGTCAATTTGCATATTGCCAACTATTGTTCCTGTGCTTAAGGGCAACCATTACCTAACTTCTAAGATCACAAATAGTTATACTTGATTTTAAATGTTATATGAATGTGTGTGCATACGAGTCTTGGTGCATATCATCATGAGAAAAAGCAATTACAAAAAAACACACAAAAGATGTAACCATTACCCTTGCCACACACCGTACAAAAAAAAGAGAAAATTTTTACAAGAAAACATAAAAGAATGTCTTCGTGAAACTATGGTAGTCAAAACTTCTTAATCAAGACATCGAAAAGGACAATAAATTAGACATCATTAAATTCATATATCATGTTAATCAAAGACAGACTGAAAGAATATATAATATCTATATATATCTATATATACCTATATATATATATATATATATATATATATATATATATATATATATATATATAAAATAGAGAAATATGCTAATTAACCAGGACATCATAACGGGTCCACCGGACAGGAGGAGGTTGCGTGTGCAGTGTCAGGGCGGGGCAGCAGGGGCCTCTGTGCGCCTGCACTGGGGGAGGGCCTGATCAGCAGTGGCCGCAGCTGCTTAAGGGCTGTAGAGGGAGGCAGGACTAAACTGGCAGCGGCCGTGGCTGCTGAGGAGCCCGGGGAGCAAGGCAGGGCTGGACCAGAGACTTGAGGGTGGGCGGCACCGCGCAATTTCGAATCGTGCGCTGGGCTCCTAGTATATATATAAATTGTCAAGAGAAATATTTAAAATTGTATGACACCATTAGAACTATCAGATGAATATGAATTAAAAAACACAATGAAAAAAACAATGAAATACTATATATACCCACAAGAAAGGTTTACATTAACAATAACAAAAAACAAATAAAAAAAACCTGATAATGCCAAGCCTAGAAAGTACATTGAATAATTGAAATAGTTTTACCTTGTTGATGAGAGTGTAAATCAAACTACATTGCATTAAACTACATTGGATCACTTTAATGTATAAACTTGGGCTAAACATCTGCTTATTCTATAACCCACAATACTACTTCTAGTTTTAAGGCCAAGAAAAAAAATTAGTATAGGTCTTCATCAGTATCTATATATCACAATCCATCTAGAGATGATACATTTACTCAAAGATAAGTAGAAAGATGCTTTTTTACAATTTTACTAATAATAGTGCCAAATAATCACAAACCAAATGAACATCAAGAAGCAAACAAAAATACACATTACAATCTAATCATATAATGGAACAATAACTTACAATTAAAAATAATAAACTGCTTATATAAACAATAAAAATCATTATTCTAGGTGAAGACAGATAGTAAAGGGCAAATATTAATGATTTATAATAAGTTAAAAATAGGCTGAACTCTTGATAAAATGGTGATGAGTGCTTAAATGGATGGTTTCTTGTGAGTCAGGTATTGGCTGGAAAGGGGCATGAGGCACATTCCAGGGACCTAGAAATTTTCTACATATTAATATAGATCATGAGTACAGGGGTGTATTCATATATAAAATGTATATTAGCCGTACACTTAAGACAACAAAAAACGTATGTGTTTACAGTTCATTTGCTATATTTCAATAAAAAATAAAGACAAGCACAATGACAGACACACCTTCTTCTTCAGCTAGAGGGATTGGGGATCGGCCTTAGTTATAGCTGGAAAAGCACAGGACTAGCCTCATATTGTCTCTTTTGTTAATTAATTCTTTCTATTTTTGACATTTCTTTGAAAATTTTAAACTCAGTGATTTCTAAAGTTCTTTACTATTCTGAGGGTCTATGAATTAAGGAGTAGCTAAATATAGTATCAAACCTTATTAGAATTCTACTACTGATACTACTCACAAAAAGGAGTAAGTTCCAAACTTTTACCAATTCTAAATTTTATATTTTACCAACGTACAATACAGACACAAACCTTCCCATACTCTACTTCATTCTACTCTGGAAAATACTGGAGATCTATATATTCCTAGAATTGTCATTTTGAATAATCAAAATAACTCAATGATTAAGTTGATTTTGTTTCCTATTTTTATACCACCCATTATAAAAAGTCCTGGTTACATTTTTTGCAATATAAAAAGTAGAATTTAGACCTATAAATCTACAGTAATATTAGCATTTTTACCAGCACATCCTGATACACAATAAAACCTACAGTATTATTCAATGACTTACAATCACACTCAGTTTATTAAATGGTGACTAAAACTATATAATATGTATTTAATTATAACAGCTTCTAATAATGAAGTTATATTTTGAAGCACTCATTACAGAGGCTTTGTTATCTTCCTTTCTTTAACTTCTCCTCCATTTTATTCTCTATGAAAATTGTTCGTATATTTTGAAAGCATTGGCTTTAAGTGGTTCGTATTATTCATGCCTTTGATGGTTTGAGAAGTCAATTAAAAGCTTTGATTTTAAATAATTTCTGGGTGACAGTGGACTTTACCATATATTTTACTTAAAATTTGTCACAAATAACTTGAAATTGTATAATCAGTGAAAACGAATAATATTCCTTCCCACTCTTAAAATCCTTCAGTTGCTTTCAGGGGCTAAATCCAAACTTATCATCATGACCTAGAATTCTATACTGTGTATTTTTGTCATGTAATTGAGTCTCTGCTTCCATTTCCAGCTTCAACTCACACTGTTCCTAAGACTTCTCACCACTGTGTTTAGCCTTGTTAAATGCTTCCAATTTCCTCAACAGAGGCAATTGAAAGCATTTTGCCTGTGGACATTTGGATAATGTTAATGGTATTATAATCCAGTTTATAAAATATGCTTTTCAAACATTGCAATTACATAACAATATACAAGCCTTTTGAAAATAATACAGTTAAATTCTATTATGCAAGAAAATGAAGTAGAATCTAAGCACTACCGTTTAACTGTCATTTTCCTAGCAATAGGACACTTAAAAAAACATTTTTGTTAATAATCAAGCCTTTTACACAAGTAAAAAACATGTAGAAGAAAAAAAAACTACATATAAATGAACTTCCATTGGTCTTAGAAGATATTCCAACAGTTTTAGATACATCTATTTTTTTTATTTAATCTTGCTATTTTTCCTATTTAGTGAATAAACAAATTAAGTGAAAAATAAGGAAGCTCTTTCACTGCCTATCTGTGTGATTTTGGCCACACTATAAATTGTTTAAGTCTCACATCTTCCATGAAAAAAATTGGACAATAATGAGATTGTAGGTTAAATATTTTGTAAGTGAAACTCCAAAATACACTAAGTTAATTAGATTTTCAGCTCCCATGTAGAATGCAGACACCACTGGGTGCTCATGAGAAAGACTGAAGGCAGGGTGAGAGATCTGATAAATCCATACATAACGCATGTGTGGGGGAATAGAACATACGTTTCTGAAAGAAAGACACAAGGAGTCACATAGATTATATATATTTTATATTGTCTACAGAGGGGAAAATGCCTTAGCCTTTGGAAGAAGGGGAGCAAAGAGTATTGCCTTACAATAATGGTATTATATAATGATAAAGCATTGTTATGCTTTCTTGGTGTTCAGTGTAACATTTGTACTTAATTCTTCAATATTGCATAGTCCTGTGAAATGACAATACACATAACTTTTCCATCTATTATTTTGTAGGAGCTTTCCCAATTAAATTATTCAGCAGTGCCTCTGTTTCTGAGAAAACTAAATGGAAGCATCCCCACAGGTTCCACAATCTAATAACAGAGTGGATTTTCATGTGCTACCTGCACACTCACTCCCCAACTCTGTTCCCTGTAAGATCCAGAGACCTTCTTTTTGCTTATAAATATATTAGTGAGGGCAGATTCTGCTTTGATGAAAAGCTCAGTGGTTGCTAATCTCAGAGATGCCAAGTTGTAGTTCTTAACCACCAAAGCAAAGGTTGGCATATCTACTGTCAGGGTAGCAGGTTTGTACAGGCAATCAGGGTGCCTTGGTTATATGGCAATTATATCTCAATTTTAAAAATGTCATGGGCCACAAAGAACTTTGGTAGTGGCTAGTTGAACATACTATCTTTAAGAACAAACTAGATGAAGACCCTGTTAGAATATTGTTTAACTTATATAATAAGAATACCTCCAGGTCTGGGAGCCAAAAACCTGATTCAAGTTACCACAGTGAAGAGATACAACTTACTACTCAGGTCCCAGCTCCCTGTTAATTCATAGACTTGGAGCTCCTTGATTTAAGGCAGGGCAGGGAGGACGCTACACCATTGGCACAACTGCTCACAGAATCTTTCTCCAAGCCTTCCCCTAAAGACCTTTCCCCTGTGAATAGCTTTTTTCTGGCACTCAAGGTATACCTAAACTTACACCAGTATTCATGGATCTCATAGGTTGACACTATTAGCCAAACCCTTCTCAGAATGCTTTTTTTTTTTTTCCATTCCATATTCTCTCCTGATTCTTCCTCTGTGTTTACTTCCTTTTATCCTTCTTTTTATTCCTTCCTCTTTTTTTGTAACATACTTTCTTTATTGGAGCAACATATAGACCCAAAAAGGGCATGAATCAAAAGAGTGTAGCTCCATGAATTTCCTAGACAGAACATCCTCAGATACTCAGTACACAGATTAACGAATAGAGCACCACCAGCACCTCAGATTTTCTCCTCCCAGGCATTGCCTCTGGATAGTAGCTGCCATGACTTCTAACATCATCAATTAGTCACTATTTTGTACGTTAAATCCCCAGAACTTATTCATCTTATAACTATACTAGAGGCCCGGTGCACAAGATTCATGCACTGGTGGGGGGCATGGCCTGCGGAGATCAGCCCACTATGGGAGTGCCGCTCATCCTAGTCAGCCTAGAAACTGTGGACCCGCCCTAGGAGCGGCTGCTCCTGCTGTGGGAGCACTACTCATCCCAGTCAGCCAAGCGGCACTCCCACTGTGGGAATGCAGTGACCACCAGGGGGCAGCTCCTGCATTGAGTGTCTGCCCCCTGGTGGTTAGTGCACATCATAGCGACTGGTTGACCAGTCATTCTGGTTGTTCCACCGTTCTGTCACTGGGCTTTTATTATATAGGAAGTTATAGCCCTTGACCATAACTCCCCATATGCCCATCCCCATCCCTGGCAACCATCATTCAACTTATCTCTGTAGATGAAAACTCAACCTAAGGAATGTGAAAAAAAAATTTTTTTCAAAACAATATATCTGAGGAGTTACTAATATCCAAAAATACATACGGTTTTATACAAATCCATTGCAAAAAAAAATCAGATTTTAAAAATGGACAAAGAAGCTGAATAGACATTTTTTTAAAAAAGAAATACAAATGTCTAACTGGTACATGAAAAGATGCTCAGCATTGATAATCATCAGGGAAATGCAAATCAATACCAAGAGACATCACCTCACACCTGTTAGAATAGTTATCATAAAAAGACAAGCGCTAATAAGTGTTGGCAAGAAGGTGGAGAAAAGAGAACCCTTGTGAACTTTTGGTAGGAATATAAATTGGTAAATCCACTATGAAAAGAAGTATGGAAGGTGTTCAAAAAATTAAAAATAGAACTACCATATGATTTAGCAATTCCCCTTCTGCATACATATCTAAAGTAAATGAAATCACTATCTTGCACAGATTTCTGCATTTCTATGTTGATTGAATTGTCATTCACAGTACCTAAAATATGAAAATAATCTAAGTCAGTAATCTACAGACAGATTAATGGATAATGAAGACATGGTATATATGTATATCATGGAACATTACTCAGCTTGATAAATAGGAAATCTTGTCATAGGTGACAACAGGATGAAACTTAAGGGTTCTATGCTAAGAGAAATAAGCCACTTACAAATACTGTATAATCACATTTACAGGTGCTTTTTAAGGTAACCTGGCCACTCAAAAACCTGTTCTCTGAGGTCTAATCCATGCACCATATTTGGAGGTTTGTTTATATGTGTCCTTCAATCCCACATTTTCTCATGGATTGTACTATAAATGAACAACTGATTCAAGTGGAAGCTATCCACCTACTTATCATAAATCAATAAGCTTTTTTCACTTGAGAATCCTAACTGGGATAGAGAATATTGTTGTGGTGCATTCCGAATTAGTGAAGCCATACAATTTCAGGGATTATAACATTATTAGGTCACAGGTGTGCAATGAGTACCAATGAAAAAACTGTAGATGGAAAGAATCAAAGGAGAAAGAAAAATATGCTGCCCTGGAGTGAGAGAAAATGATAAAACCACTGCCTTGATCCTGGACTACTTCTCAGTTCTCTGTTCAGATTTCTTTTCCTGTCTTTGGATTCTGCACTATCCATTTTCAAACAACACACAATGCATTTACATAATTAACTTTAATAAAGTTTATTAACTAAAGGGCTTTGACTTGAACAAAAGTGAAAGTGCTAATGGTATGTCATTTATGAAATATGTTGAGAGGAATAAAGTAAAAACCATTAAAAGCTTTTCAGAGGTTCTGAGATACTATATATATATATATATATATATATATATATATATATATATATATATATATATGCCTAAGTGACCGAATGCTTTGACATGCACTGACCACCAGGGGCAGATGCTCAACACAGAAGCTGCTCCCTGGTGGTCAGTGCACTCCCACAGTGGGAGCACCACTCAGCTGACCCACCCTTCCCGGGGGCCCACCAGCCTGGCAGCAGCCATTCACTCCCTCAGTAGTCCTGCAGGTTCAATCTGTGGAGAACAGGCCAGGCACCAATAGTCCAGCGCTGCCAGCAGGCTCCCGACAGCACCACCAGCCTCCTGGAAGTCAGCCTCGGACACCACGGCCACTTCCCCACCCTAGATGCTCCGCAAAAAAGAAACTATATAAAAGTGGCCGCCAGGTGGCTCCCAACAACCGGTGCAAACATCATCGGGACAGATCCAGATCCCGGGCTGGCAAGGGATCCCACCACCTGCCCAGAGGGCTGATCGCATCTCGGTCCCCTACTCCCCCCTTGGGACAGGCGCTAGACACAGGGCACATGGCTGGTGAGCACCACTGCGGTGGCGCAAGCCTCTCCCGATCAGGACTGACTGGGCACACGCCCACGGAAGGCGCAGTGGGGCCAGGATGAGTGGGAGTGGCAGGCAGGAGCAGCAGGTGGAATTGGAGTGCCAGTTCTGGCCCAATCCCCGCAGGCCACCCGGAGGGACCCCACCTGTGCACAAATTTGTGCACCGGGCCTCTAGTTTGAGATTAAAATCTTTCACTAATAACTCTGCAGCTTTAAAAAGTAAGCAGTCAGATTCTAAACTGATTGAGAATTTTTAACAGTTTATTCCATCAGAATCCACCATCACCAAAATAGTACATGTTGCATAGTTAAATGATTGCTGTGTGACTAGTATTCAATTTGAAAGTTTGTTTTGAAATTTTCTTTTTGAGGGGGAAATGTGCTTAGAATTTTATTGTAAAATTATCCAAGCTTGCCTCTCTTTTTCATGTTCATGCTCAATATTCTTCAACATACAAGTTATAGCATCTTAAAGCTTCCTTCAAGACAATTTATACATTTGCCACAGGAGTTCAACTTGTTCTAATTCCTGAGGGTCATTTCATTGGGAAAAAGTATGCAAAGACAAAGTGGAATGAAAATTCATTCTACTTCATTATCATGCTGGAGTCTATGATGAATTTAGTGACAGTGGTATTATACAACTTAGAATTAATTATGATTTTCTAGATATATAAATAAAAGTGAAATAAAATTACTGTATAATCCTTGTTATGTCCATGAAAATAAATAACATGGCAATAAAAATAACTTAATGATAAAAACATTTATAGTCATAAATCAGATATTTTGTTCAACAGTGTTATTTTTATTATAAGAACTGCAAATTAATACTTAACAGGTTAATAGTTTCTTAATAAATAATTGGATATCAAAAATAACAGTTAAAACAGAATGAAATAAGATTATTAAAATGTAAAAACATTAAAAATTAAAATAAATAAATCACCTTTGGAAACTACTATTTTGAAAAATCGAAGAATCCCAGAAAATTATCTATCTATCTATCTATCTATCTATCTATCTATCTATCTACCTACCTACCTACCTTTCTACCTACCTATCATAATAAGAAGTAGTTAATATGGTGCCTATTATTAGATTGAACAGAATATTTAGCTATACACCATGTTTAGTGATTATCTCAGAAATAACAAAACTCAGATAAACAGACTGGATGTTTGAGGCTATCTTGAAAATTATATATAAAGGAAATTGCAGTAAGACATTCCTTGAGAATGTGTAAGAAAAGCATTCAGAATAAAAATAAAACTTAAAGCACCAATGAATTCTTTAGCAGGATAAATTATTCTTCACATTTTTCTGGGGATGTTTCTAAAATAATCAGTTTTCCTGATTGAATGATCTCAGAGCCACTGAGGTTCTATTCTTACTGGTTTCAATCTTTTCCTTTTCTGTGAAGGTTATTGTAGGAAATCACCTCAAATACAGAACATACACATTAAAGTATATCAACATATTATCTTTCCTTTTTTTACATACTCTCCAGATACTGCTTGAACAATTATAGGATGCTGAACTTGTGAACTCTCTTTAATCATAGCATCCAATCCCCACCTTTCACCTCCCAAAACAAAACTGCTCCTCTTCCACTGCATGCTTGAAGTAAATGACACTACTGTTCACCCAACTGTTCAATAATAAAGTCAGACATTACATTACAATAAAACATCTGGGTGATTCTGTGGGTGATCATTTCACTCTCCTTCGTAAATCTCTTTAATGGCTTTCCATCTCAAAGTAAAACTCAGACTTCTTAAGGGTCCTACATGACCGGCTTTCAACTGCCTCCATCCTCAATTCTTACCACTTTCCAAGTCATTCACTATATATTAGCCACGCTGGCCTCTTGGTTGCTCTTGACCACACCAAGCATCCTTCCTTCTTAGAGCTTATGAATTTGTTTTGCTCTCTGCCTAGGATACACATCACCCACAGAACCTGTCATTATAGCTATGTGTGTTTGTTCATTCCATTGCTGTCTATCTCCCTTCACTAAAGTACAGGCTTCATGAGACAGGGACTTAGTTTTCTTCACAACTGTATCCCATTTGACTACCTAGTATCTAGTAGGTACTAGATAAATACTTTGATAAGTGAAGCAAAGCCAACAAAATGGTGTTGTTTCTGTTTCCTTGTACTTATGTTTGCAATGTGTCTTCATTTACCACCGTTGCACGAGCCACCCTCATTGTTCATGCTACTGAAATAATCTTCTATCTGGTAACATCATGCTCATCTTTGTACCAATGTAATTCATATTTCACACTGAAGTCAGAGCCATGATTTGAAAATACAGTTATGGTGGTATCATGACCCTTTTTCTAAAAGCATCTCAATTACATTTTATTAATGCTAATCCCAATTTTAACAGATGTCTATAAACCTTGACTTCTTCCTCTGTAGCTTCTTCTCATCATTTGTTTTACTTTATTTTTTATCTTTATTGTTGAAAGTATTACAGATGTCTCCCCCCTTTTGTTTCTTCTTCACATTGACCTCCTCCACCCGGTACCCACCCCTCCCATGCCTACACCATACTATTGTCATCTGTGTCAATGGGATATGCATACATGCATATAAATTCCATATTAACCTATCTCCCCACCCATGCCTTCCTTCTGAGATTCATTAATCTGTTCCATGTTTCTATGTCTCTGGATCTATTTTGTTCATCAGTTTATTTTGTTCATTAGAATCCACATATGAGTGAGATCATGTGATTCTTGTCTTTCTCTGACTGGCTTATTTCACTTAGCATATTGCTCTCCAGGTCGCTCCATGCTGTCACAGAGGGTAAGAGGTGCATAATTTTAGCTCTGTTCCCAGCTGTGTTCCTTTGTCTTAGGTACCTTTAAATATTTTGTCTCTCTGCTGTTGTTTTTTATTTTAAAAAATCTTATATATACACACACACACACACACACACACACACACACACGTGTGTGTGTGTGTGTGTGTGTGTGTGTGTATAACATACCTGGTATATTACTTCCTTGGGATATCTTTTCCGATTCTACTTCCTCCAAATCATGTTAGCTCTCTTTGATATGTGCTACGTATTATCCTGTATTTCTCTTTATAATTTGTCCACATTAGTTGTGGCTTTCCTCCTACAGGACAGCAAAAACTTTGCAAACTACCAAGAAGGTCAGCTAATTCCTCTCCTGGTAGAAGGTTGTGCAGGACCGGGTCTGTTCCAAGTTAGCTGTGCTCTCCCTGGGAATTCTGAATCAAGGATCAGCTCCACACATATGCTACTGGAGAATGAAGGGGTGAGTTACTACTTCTTGTTTTAAAATATATTTTTATGGATTTCAGAGAGGAAGGGAGAGAGAGAGAGAGAGATAGAAATATCAATGATGAGAGAGAATCACTGACTGGCTGCCTCCTGCATGCCCCCTACTGGGATTAAGCCCACAACCTGGGCATGTGCCCTTGATTGGAACCAAACCTGGGTTCCTTCAGTTCACAGGCCAACACTCTATCCACTGAGCCAAACCAGTTCTTTACAAAGAACCAAAGACCCTCTAATGTCTCTTGTGGAACATGCAAACAGTTTGTAAAATAAATTCCCTATTTGTTAACAATGCTACATAGGTTGTCTTAAGATCAGTGATGGCTAGAAAACTATTAGAAAACAAACCAAAACAAATTAAGGTATTTTTTGCACAGCCAGTGTGACTCAGTGGTTGAGCATTGGCCCAGGAACCAAGAAGTCAAGGTTTGATTCCCAGACAGGGCACATGCTTAGGTAGCAGGCTCAATCCCCACTAGAGGGCATGCAGGAAGCAGCAAATCAATGATTCTCATCGTTGATGTTTCCATCTCTATCTCCCTCTCCCTTCCTCTCTCTCTAAAAATCAATAAAAGCATATTTTTAAAAAATTAAGGTATTTTTCTGCCATCTTTTTCTAAGACTACTAGATAAACTTCTTAAAAGAGTCTAAGGCATTCCCCTAGCCAAAAAAGTTTTAACTCCTACAATATGTACAAATAGAAATCACCAGTATTTGGAACATAGGTGGCAAATTTACAAATTGGATAATGTCCCTTTTCCTTTTCAAGCAGATGCTGTACAAATCCTTCTACAGATGTGCTATAGTTAGCTTTCCAAGAAAGTTTTTTGTTGTTGTTGTTAATCCTCACCCAAGGATATTTTTCCATTGATTTTTAAAAATATTTTTATTGATTTCAGAGAGGAAGGGAGAGGGAGAGATAAAAACATCAATGATGAGAGAGAATCATTGATCAGGGGCTCCCATATGCCCCACACTGGGGATCAAGCCCACAACTTGGGCATGTGCCCTGATCAGGAATAAAACTGTGACCTCCTGGTTCATAGGCTGACGCTCAACCACTGAGCCACACAGGCCGGGCTCCATTGATATTTAGAAAGAATGGAAGGGAAGGGGAGAAACAGAGAGAGAAACATCAATGTGAGAGAGACACATCGATTGGTTGCCTCCTGCATGCACCTAGACTGGGGCTGGGGATCAAGCCTGAAATCAAAGTTTGTGCCCTTGACTGAAATTGAACATGAGACCCTTCAATCAGTGGGCTGACACTCTAACCACTGAGCAAAACTGGCTAGGGCAGCTTTCCAAGAAAGTTTGCTCTTCAGTTGGTATACAACCTGCAAATAACTTTCAGTAAAGACTCTAGTACTACACAGTTGATGGTGTTCAAAGCACCAATGAGAATTGGAAGGAGTAACTCCAGATGGTCCTGATCTACCAGAACTACCAAAATGAATAATAGTGTTTAAGAATAAAATTTAAGAATCCTACTCTGCCATTCAACTTACAGGAAAGTGATGGTTTCCTAAAGATAAAAGTTGAGAAAATGTAATCATTTTCAGATGTATTTAAACAAGTATCATAAAATTGCTACAAAGAGAGTATGTGGAGATAGGGGAATATTACTGAATTCAGGATTCATCCAAGACCATTTTTAATACTACTATTTTCATATTACATAGAACAGAAAAATTTAAGTTCCTGATTTACTGACATTTCTCAAGATATTGATAACATTATCAAACTACATTACATATTCAGTGCAGAAATATCTGCCTTTCTAAGGCATTGAGAAAGAAGTGATTTTCAAAGTAAAAACAAAGAAACTGTAATTTGACATATTTCACTTATTATCATAGTAGTTAAGAAGATTTAGATATGTATTATGCATGGGATTCAATGATTGATTGCTTTTGAAACTATTTCTTCTGCTATTGACCTATCTTATCAAGAACTTTTGGAATAATACCTCAACATGCATGAATTGAAGTCTTAGTCCAAGAGCCACAGACATGCCCAATTTTTGCTCTTAAACTTTTCATCTCACTGTAAAAAGTTATTTACATTCTTTTTGCTATGCTGTGCATGACCATTGGACCTGAAGTTCTTTCATCTTACCTAGCATTAAGAAGGATTTTGTCTTTAAAGTAGAAAAATCAATCCAATAAAATTCATTAGTCATATTTTTACTAATTCTATTCTTTTTCTGTTTTACTTTGTCTTTACAAATATATATATATAGTATATTCTAGAGGCCCAGTGCATGAAATTCATACAAGGAGCGGGATGTCCCTCAGTCCGGGCTGCATCCTCTCTAATCTGGGACAGGATCGGGCCTAAACCAGCAGTCGGACATCCCTCTCACAATCCAGGACTGCTGGCTTCTAACCACTCGCCTGCCTGCCTGCCTGATTGCCCTAACCGCTCTGCCTGCCAGCCTGATCTCCCCCTAACTGCTCCCATGCCGGCCTGATTGACACCTAACTGCTCCCCAACTAGCCTGATCACCCCCAACTGTCCTCTCCTGCCAGTCCAATGGCCCCCAACTCCTCCCATGCCAGCCTGTTAACCCCCAACTGCCCTCCCCTGCCAGCCAGATTGCCCACAATTGCCCTCCCCTGCCGGCCACCTTGTGGCGGCCACCTTATGGCGGCCTACTTGTGATGATGTGAGGGCGTTGCAAGAAGGCATTAGTGTGTGTGTGTGTGTGTGTGTGTGTGTGTGTGTGTGTAATTTAGCTGTCTTTCTCTCCTATCTAACCTGATATGTAGCTTAATTAAGCACATTAGAGATTTCTGGTCTGATCTTGAGAGGATGGCTACTTATTTGACCCATCCAATTTGTTACATGTAAAATTGAATTATAGCTAATGGTTAGTGTTATGGTCAATTAATATCTGACAAAAGAGGTGAAGCATAGAATGGAGTAAAGACAGTCTCTTTGATAAATGGTGTGGGAAAAATTGAACAGGTACTTGCAAAAAAGAAAAGAAAGAGGAAAGAAAGAAAAAGAGAAGAAAGAAACTAGATCACCAAATTACACCATTCACAAGAATAAACACAAAATGGATAAAAGACTCAAATGTAAGAAGAAAATGCAGGCAGTAAAATCTCAAACATTTTGCATAGCAATATTTTCACCAATGTATCTCCTAGGGCAAGAGAAACAAAGGAAAAAATAAACAAATGGGACTATATAAAATTATAAAACTTCTGCACAGCAAAAGAAACCATTAACAAAATGAAAAGTAAATGTGATGATGTAGTTTAAGAGGCTTAGCACCATGCATGGTACACAGTGCTTTTAATAATTCCTGGAATCCTTTAAACACTTTAAGATAGCAACCTTTATCAAGACTTTAAAAATTATAATTAACAAAATAATCTAACTTAAAAAGAGTAAAGGGCATATACTGAAAGGTAACTCACAAAATTGGAGGAAATACTAAAAAAATGCCCCCAAAAAACAAGGCCAAGAATTAGTATAACCCTAGAGATCTGAGGCTGAATGAACTAAAAATCACATGGGCACATTACTTCTCAACATTAGTTTCACAATAGAATCAACTAGAGGTATCTTTAAAAGTATGAATACCTGGATCTCATTCTAATTCTGGTGTATGTTTTCTTGGATATGCCTTGGGCATTACTCCTGATGTCTGTGCTCAAAAATTAATTTCTAGGAAGAAATAATGGGACTGACTTCTTTTGGCACTGTTTAGTCCAACTGCATGTATCCTTTCTGATTTTCCACTTCCTGGGTCTGTCCATTACTGATAGAGGTGGAATGAAGTCTTCAACTAAACTAGTACATTTATCTATTTCTTCTTGAGGATCTATCAGTTTTTACCTCATGTATTTTGACAATCTGTTATTAGGTGCATACACATTAGAAATGTTATGTCTTCATAGAGAATGAACCCTGTATTATTATGCTTCTTTTTATCCCTGATAATTTTCCTTGCTCTGAAGTTGGTTTTGCTTGAAGTAATATACTTACTCCAGCTTTATTTTAACTAGTATCACCATGATATAATCTTTCTCTAAGCTAAATCTCAAGCTCGTCCACACCAAGCCTCCAGCAATTCATCCATTACTGTTTAAAGTTCCCTGCCCTGGGAGAGACTGACATGTTGGTTTCTGTTTCTGGGCTTCCTTCTGCTCAACTAAGCTCTAATTCTTTGCATTTTCTCACCTCTCTATTTTGGGGAGCAGCAGTTTGCTTTGTGACCTCAGATCTTATGGATCTAAGGAAAGTCATTGATAGTCAGTACAGCTTTTGCCTTGTTGTGAGGGTGGGAGTGATAACTTCCATCTTCTTCCATGCAGGATCAAGTGGCTGACATGTCTTGAATTATGCATCCACCCTTGTGTTTCAGAAAGATGCTATGGTTTGTGGTCCCACCAGAACTGCAAGTATTCCTGTGAAGATAATATCCCACAGGAAAAGGGTTGCTATTGCTGAGAGAGAGAAAGAACAGAGAGTTAGAGACAGAGAGAGTAAGGTATGATGGCTAGTTTCAAAATAACAGATATTGTGAAGAGCTTGAAAACAAGATAGATCACAAATGAAAAACATAGGAGGATAGAAAGGCAAGATTATACTGCCGCCATTTTGTCTCTCCTCCAAGATTATAAATCTCTATTTAAATTATGTCCTTGAATATTTTGAAGTGAAATGTAATCATCAGAACTTTTTTGGCATGTGCAAAAAATGAATTTCCTCTAAAAATATACATTTTTATTATATTTTATCTGTTGGACATACGAGCATTTGCTGCTGCTTGAATAAAGTTAAAATTTTTAAAGAGTATTGGTTAACTCAAAATAAATTTATTTTTGCATATCATTATATAAATTATTATTACAGGGAAATAAGCTTAAAGTACAAACTCTACTGTAGTGGATTAATAACTGAATTGATTAGTACTAATTAATAATAATGTATGCAGGATAAAAGCTATATTAAAAATATGGTATTACAGAGTCAAAAATAATGTTACAAGTTGCAGCACTATTTTTGGCCATTTTATAGTAAGAAATATAGCTATGAGAATCTTGCCATTAAGTCTTTGTTGGGGAAAAAAATGTTTCCTCTCATATGATCTACTTCATTGTATATACATATACAATGAAGTAGAAATATACAGTTGTTATGTCTGAAACATGGATTGCAAACTAAGATGCAAACGAGGGCCTGAAAAATCACATACATTTCAGAAGTTTTCTGGATGGAACAAAACTGTGAGAAGTACAACCTATTGAGCATGTTCTTGGTCTGAAGACCACTCTAAAAACCACAAGGGCTGGGACTTTTATGAGGCAGGCGAGTAAGGTATTCACTTGGACACAAAATTAAGAGGATGCCAAAAATAAGTCAACAGGTAAAATTGTAATGTTATTTTCAAAATTAAAAGTAATGCAAAAGTCCATTTGAATAAAATATTAACATTTTACTTGAAACAGGATCAGTATTAATCTGATATAAACTACTATTAGCTCATCTGAAAAACTGTTAACCTCTCATCTACTTTCTTTACATCTTCCTTCTGCTCCCCTCCAATAAGATGAAACCCTGCAGAAATCAAGACCATTGCAAAACATAAATCTTATAAGATCAGTTTCCTTCATAAGTCCCCTCAATGTTTACTTAAGGTTTCTTTGTGTGTTTTTTTCTGTTTCATTTTTCTGAAAACTCCAAATCCCTGGATAAAAATGTAATCTCTCCTGCCAGCCTCTCTGGTTCTCTGCAGTCCAGCCATGCCCGCCTTCCTGTGGTTTGAGAATGCACTATGTGCTTCCCCAGCTCCAAAGACCTTGCATGGCGTGTCCTGCCTCCCTCAGTCACCCAGTCAACTCTTCCTACATGTCTAACTGAAGCCTCAGTGTCACCTCCAGAAGATGTCTTCCCTGAGAACAGCCTACATCAAATCAAGTAGGCTTATACAGTATTTAAGCCCTCTACTACTCCCATACTCCATGGCCTCTCCTTCAGTCCTTGGCCAGACTATAAGCTCCAGGAAAAAAGGGAGAACATGACTTTGCTCCCCATTATATGTGGCCATTGTCTAGCCCAGTATCTGACACATAGTAGATTCTCAATATTTATTTGTTATGTAAATTAATAAATCAAGTAATAAAATGTTTTGAAAATTGTCTAAGACTGTTAAATGCCATTTTAATATAGTTAAAATGTAGTAAAAAAAAACCCAAAAACACCCTGTAAACAAAAACCAATGTAGTATGTGCTCTGATGCAACTGTTTTTAGTCATCTGGATTCTCTTCAGCTAGTCTCCAGTTGGTTTCTCTGTATTGTAGTTGCAATTCCAGTTTGGTCTTGGGAGAGTGCCAGTGTAGCTTCCACATACTCCGCTGCCATTTGGGGACCCAGAGGAATATAAATCTGATGCTATTGTTTTTGAAGAAATCTAACAGAATGACTTACACCTATTCCTTTCAATTGAGGTTTATAAATTTGAATAAAGAAAGATTATTACAGCAACCTGTGAATGTTTTGTTGGAAATAAAAGGTAATCTTAGAAATTAACAGAAATAAAGTAACAATGAATATTTGTAGTAAGATAAAAAGTGATTTTTTTTCTAGATAAAAGGGTGATAATTAACAGTTGGCATAAGAAATCAAAACGTAGTTGAACCCTTTTTCTGATGAGAATGTCAAATATTACTGACACTAATGTGAAAAAGAAAACAAAGGTTTCTGCAAATGAGTTCCCAACCTTGAAGTGAGTCTTTCAAGCCATTCCATATTCTAACCAGTTATTAATAAATCAAAGGCAGGAAAGATCAAATCCATCATTTGTCTTACTACTCCCTGCCCCGCCTGTAGCTGCTGACAGACCATGATTTATGATATATAAGTTGCGCTATGGGGCTTGACATGGTGAGTGTGATTTCATTTAATATTTTCTTGCAATCAGCTTAGATCTACTCTCCGACAAGAATTTCACCTGCAAGTGTTCTTAGAACATAACATGGGAAACTTAATGAAATAAAATATTATATCCTAAGATATATTTGCACTCTCCATGCATTTCCAATAAACCTTTTTTTTAAACTATTCAAATATACCCATTTACAACAAAATCTAAGCAATTTCTGCTTTAATTTCTTTAGACACCGGAAACGTTTAGTTCAGCAGAGTTTAGAGAGGATATTATTATTTACCAATAGAAAATGTATATCTTCCTAGTCATAGCACAAACATACAGTAGATATCAGTTTTCATCAGAGTTTAGATAGGTTTAAACTGACATTAGCCACAATATATTAATTTCTGTTTTAACTCTCTGTTCAATTAGTCCATAAGTTAATCATACTCACAAACCAAACCACTCTGAATTGCTGTTAGTGATTTGTATTCATGCTATAGGTTCTCTCTAGTTCAAAGCAATATAATCAATAAGGAGGTAGAATATCTTATGCATTATAAATGTAATCATTATTTTTCATTTTTTAATGCTATGATTTATTTCCTCCCTTTTGAAATTTGATAATAATTTATTCAGTACCTTAAGCTGACCAAGGTTTTAGTTCATCCTTGTGTAGATCAAATAAATGACTTAAAAAATCCATAACAATGAACAAAACTTTTAAACATTGGCAGTTTCATAAAATATAATGCTGGCCACAAGAAGACAATATCAAGAAAGTAATAAAATATGAAATAAATAGTAACACCATTACAAATCTTACTTTGTTATTACATCTGTAAGAATTATATGCATGGATCTATAGTTGATTTAATATTGATTTAATTTAACATATTTATTGAGAGTAATTGGGCAAGTGCTGTGGATATAATGGTGAAAAAGATCAATATATCTATTTTAAAGACATTTTAATTGTACCCCACCTTATTCTAAGATGATTTAGGATGACTTATAAATCATCTATATATATAAAAGCCTAAGTGGCCATCTGACCATTCCACCGCTGGACCGTTCAACCGGTAGCTATGATCCACACTGACCACCAGGGGGAAGATGCTCAATGCACAGGCATGGAAACATGGAACAGACTGATGAATCGCAGAGGGAAAGGGGGATGGAGAAGGGCAGGAAGAGATTAACCAAAGATCTTATATGCATACTACAGGCCTGGTGCATGGATTCATGCACAGTTGGGATCCCTTGGCCTGGCCTGTGGGGATTGGGCTGAAACCGGCAGTCTGACATCCCCTGAGGGGTCCCAGATTGTGAGAGGGTGCAGGCCTGGCTGAGGGACCCCACTAGTACACAAATCCGTGCACTGGGCCTCTAGTGTATAAAAAAAAGATATTACAAATTAAGTTTGATAGTTAAGAAAAAGAAATAGGTTGGAAATATAAAATAGAGGAAGAAATATGAAAATTTCAGCATTGTGATGGATATTATTATTTACCAAGTGCCAGTTCTCTGCTGCCACCTAGAATACTGGGCTCCACACATGAGTTACATATTCCCTAGCAGGTTTTTCGAACCTACAGTAGACTTGATAAGAGTGACAATAACGTGTTGTTGTTTTTTTCTGAGTTAAACCACTAAATTTTGGGGTTGTTTGTTACTGCTATATAAGCTAGTCTATCTTGAATAATACAAATATTCATGAGAAGACCTCATCCTAAGATTTCTAATAGCCAATTGATGTGATCCAGAGGTTATAAGACAAAAGACACATTGATCTCTGGATATAGATATCTATACATGATTCTAAGATTAGTAGAAATTCTACTGAGGATCATAAGAAAAATTCCATTATATGATATAGCAAATGAATATAATAATAGTTACTAATTTACTGCTTGTTGCATTCCAGAAAATGTGCTAAGCAATTATTTTATTTAATCCACATAAATCCCTGTGGGGAATATACCACAATTATCATCCTTAAATTCATAGTTATTGATAATGAGATACAAATAGATTAAGGATTTTGCCCAAAGTCAGGCAGCCAGCAAGGGCTATAAGATTAAGAGAAAACATATGCCTTTCTTATCCTAAGGGAAATGTGGAAGAACAAATATCTAAGCCCCTTTTCTAATCAAGGAAAATATAAAATCCAAAATGTAAGTCTCTCTTAAAACAGGGAATCAACTTCAATTAAATTGAAACAATACAAAACTCTTAGTTGTTCAGGCTCTATCATCACTTTGATAATAGCAAAAGCTAAGAACAGAGAATGTTTACAACCCAGGTTGGGAACTAATGACTCTAATTTCTAAATAATCAAGAAGACAAAAAAAATGCAACTAAAACATAATTGTTTCTCTCTCTCTCTCTCTCTCTCTCTCTCTCTCTCTCTCTCTCTCTCTCTCTCTTCTCTCTCTCTCTCAATATATATAGGTATATAATTATTTTAGGTTTTAGTCACCAATTTCAATATGTGTAGTTTTCCCCCACACCAACAAACAATATTCTGACACCAGTGGGTGTCCTACAATTTAACTCAATTCTGATATTATCTTCCCTGAGATCACATCAAGTTCCAATGTTAAGGGTTCAGGTCTACCAGACTGCAGCCCCACTCCAACTCCAGGCTGTTACCTGTGCTTCTGACCTACCACCTATAAATTGGAGGTTCCAGTGACCTCCTACAACTCAGGATGCCCTTCGTAAGTCCAGGTGGTTATCTGTACTTCTGACAAACTGGCTATAAATCAGGGGTTCCCAGGACTTCCTCCTTGGGTTTGATAAATTACTAGAGTGGTCCCAAGAACTCAGAGAAACATTTTACTTACTAGATTACCGATTTATTATAAAAGAATATAACTCAGGAAAGGCCAGCCTATGGGGAAAGGGCATGGAGCTTCCAGGTGTTCACCAACCAGGAAGCTCTTTGAACTCAGCCCTTTTGGATTTTCATGGAGGCTTCATTACAGTGGCATGATTGTTCAAATCATTGGCCACTGGCAATTTCTTCACCTCCAGCCCCTCCCCTCCCTGAAGGTGATCGGTAGAACTGAAAGTTCTAACCCTCTAATTACAGAGTCAGTTTCCTTGACAACCAGCCCCCATCCTTAGAGCGTTCTAAAAGTCACTTTATTAGCAAAACAAAAGAAACCTTTGTCACTTTCATCTACATTAACAATAGAGAAATATGCAAATTATCCATTACAGCATCACGTCCCCACCCTCTGCTCAGGCAGCTGCAAGGCCCAGGGTAGGATAGGATATGATAGGAGGGGATAAGAAAGGAGAGGGAGAGGAAGGCAGGCCTGCATGCAGACAGGCCGAGAGGAGAAACAGAAATACAGAAAGGGAACAAGAAAAAGATGCAGGAATGGAAAAGGGAAGGAAACTCGGGGCTGCACACGGGAGGGGGTGGCGACTACGAGGGGAAGTAGGTGGACCCAGCGAGAGGTGGGGTGGGAGCCCCACCCAGATGTGGGAGGAGGGCGGTGGCCCCCGGCAAAAGCCATTGGTGGGGAGGCGCCCTTGGGTCCAGAACTGGAGTGGTGGATGGTCCGAGGCCTTCTGGGCGGAGGCGCTCCTGCTTCACATGGGCAGCAACAGCACCCAGGCCTCGCGGGCCTCAGCCACCTTCACTGGGCCGGGTGTCCCAGGCAGGGAATGGGAGCAGGACGGCGGCGGGGAGGCCGGGGAAGCGGGGGCAGCGAACCCCTGGCAGGGGCTGAGCCCTGGGCTGGGGGTTAATGCCCCCCCCCCCCCGAACGGAAGCTTTAAGAAGGGAGGGAGGGGAAAATTTTATAAAGGAGTCAGTAGAGAGCAAATTTAAAGAAGGAAAGAGGATGTACGAGTGAACTATAGGAGCTATAATGAAAATCAAGTATAGTTGTGTATTGGGGACAGATTTTAAAAGTAGGAGTCAGAAAAGAAAAAAGATAAATGATAGTGAATAATTAGTCAGGTAGATAGATAGATATTAAAACAGTGGAAGTAAGTAGAGAAGAATGTATGGGAAAGGTAGGATGAGAGAAAGAGAGGGAGGAAAGAAAAGTTTTAAAGGGGAGCTGGTAGAGCTTAAAAGGATAATGGGAAGAAGGAAGAAATGGGGGAGGGAGCAAAGCAGGTCTGAGGGAGGAAGTGAAGAAAAATATTAAGGTGGGAAGGAAGGAAAAGGGGAGGGAGGGAAGGGTAAAGATAAAGGAAAGAAGGAATGTTGTGGGGAGAGGGTAGGAGAAAGATGGGAAGAAGGATGATGGAACAGAAGTAGGAAATAAGGAGGAAAGAAACGTTTATAAAAGATGAGTCAGTAGGAAAAAGTATTACATAAAGGAGAGAGAAAAATTGTGTGAGAGGCAAAAGCAATAAGGAAGTCAAATGCAATTGTGTGTGAAGGGGATAAGATTAAAAAAAAAGTTAATAGGGGTGACCAGGCCAGCAGGGGAGGGCAGTTAGGGGTGAGCAGGCTGGCAGGGGAGGGCAGTTAGGGGGATTAGGCAGGCAGGCAGAGTGGTTAGGGCAGGCAGGCAGGTGAGCCAGAGGTCCTGGATTGTGAGAGGGATGTCCTAAACTGGCAGTTGGATATCCCCCAAGGGCTCCCAGATTGAAGAGGGTGCAGATTGGGCTGAGGGACCTCTCTCCCCGCCACCATGTACGAATTTTGTGCATCGGGCCTCTAGTCACTCAGAAAATTCCAAGGGTTTTAGAAGCTCTGTGCCAGAAAAATGGACAGAAACTAAATACATATTTCCCAGTATAAACCACAATATCACAAAAATATAGAAGAATTCTTATTGTTATAATTTCACTAAGAATGATAGGTACAACTGCAAAGTAACATTCAAACTAAAGCTTAAGAAAAGTACTTGCCATGAGATGTTTTCATAGGAAATAATACAAGTAATTTTAATTTAGTGAAAATCACAATGTACCTTTCATTTATTTCATTTTCTTTTAAAAAGTTACAAAAATGTTTACCTTTTCTTCTATTGATAGCTATTATATATTTGCATCTATTACCTCTTTTTGGCAAGGTTTTTTGAAATACACTAATTTTAAAAATTATGAAAAAACTGAAACACTTGTCAAAGTTTCTAAAATAAAAATGAAATAGTTGTTTATATTGTACAATAGTTACCAAGAATGTGAACACAAATTCTTTATTCTCAGAGCACAGGCTCTTAAAATGTATTATCTGTGGAAAATAAATAAAGAAATCTCATTTAAAATGCAGTAAGGAAGCCCTGAAGGGAAGCTTGCTGGTCACAGACTTCAACAGGAAGAAGCTAGTTTTACTACCCCGACAGGAGAAAGATTTTCTTCTTGCCCAGCAACAATATAGTCAAGGCAACCTGAACTCTTCTCCTGCAGTGGACTTTCACTCAAAACAGCCCCTTCCAAATCCCTCCTTTCCTTAATAAAAGAAAGTCCCATAATTTTAACAATAAAGATTTATTAAATAAATAAATAAAAGCAGTAAAGCATCAAACAGTCTGTCAAATTACAGCAGGAAGGTTAGGGAGAGGTGGGAAAGATAAGAGATCAACCGAAGGACTTGTATGCATGCATATAAGCATAACCAATGGACGCAAAACTCTGGGGGGTGAGGGCATATATGGGAGTGGGGTGGGGGGGGGCAATGGTAAGATATGTACACATATAATACCTTAACAAAAAACAAACAAAAAAAAGTCCCTTTCCTTTGTTCTCTAGATTTGCATGTGGTTTGCCATAGCTTGCTTGTTTGTCCACAATTGCAATTCTCTGCTATTCCGAATAAACTCCATTTTGCTGGTAAACAACTGGCTATTTCATTTTTAAGGATGACATCTGTACATTGATATATTACTTAGAATTCCCTGAGTTGCAACATATAAGAATATAAAAATGAATGAAAACTTTAAGTTATGTATTTGTCCTGGCCATTAAGGAACGAATTCTCCAGCAGATTCAAACACCAATGTCTCCAAATGTTTTGCTAAACAGAGATTTCTGCAAAACAGACTCATGGTGCGCACTTAATTCTTTGTGCCTCATTGTGGCCAGTGGGAGGAATTTATAAAAGAGCTACTGTAGCCTAGAAAGTGAGTTGTATCTGCCTTTGAACTAAAATTTCTGTAGAGGAATCAAATTCATATTAGCATAGAGATTAGGTAGGTTTCCTTGGCCTTCATAATAAGATATTAGTACTGTTAGGTTTGATCCAGCCATTGAATTATACCCCTCCCCTGGGAACTGGCTTCTTAGGTCATTACACTATGGATATTCCCTTGGCTGAGACCACATTTCACTTGTGGTGACCACATTCCGTTATCTCCCCTCCGGGTATGCATAAAGAAGTCTCGACCAGGAAAAAAAAAAACGCCAAAAGTCCTTTAAAAGCCGCTGACTCCTGTCCCTGGGTCCTGGAGCCATCCAGGCTCAGCCACCTGGTGTGCGGATGATTGAATAAATTCGTAATCCCTCACCACTCTGGCCTCGTGCATTTCTCCGGTGGCCTAACATTTGCGTTCCTCCTTCGGCCACCTAACAAATACCACATGAGTTTTCAACCTACCTTGAACAGTCACATATTTAGTGCTTGTCATTTAGTGAGACAAAAAAAAAACCATGTTTGTTTTATGCTAATCAAATTAAGGCACTTTTTAGATAGCAAAATACTTTACTAAACACTATTTATAAATCACATAAAATTGCCTTAGCAAGGTAATCATATCAATCTGCCCTCTCATCCCACCCCCACCTCCAGAGCATTTGCAAATGTCCTTTTGAAACGTGGGGTTCAGTGCAGACTTTTCTTCCCATGGGTTCTTGTCCTCAGGAAGTTTGAGGAATAAACTTGTGGACAAAAAGGCTTCTTTAAAAAAAATGTAGAAGTTTATTGGAAGCAAATACAAACTCCAACTGGGCAAGGGAAGGGTCCCCTCTCCCCCATGGGAAAAGCCTGATCTTTCTCTCTCTAATGGGAAAATCCCTCCTCGTGTCCCTTTCTCCCCAGCTTATATATGCTGCAGTTCTTTGTCTGAACCTGACCTTTTTTTTTAATTGGTCCCTTTCCTTAATTTGGGGACCCCCCCCCCCGGCTTTCCTCATTGGTCATTCTGCTCCATAGAATTAGTTTCAAAGCTCAAAGCCCACATGGTGTGCCCCCCCCCATTTCCACTCCCCCTTATCTTGCTGGTTGGAGTCACTTCTGATTTATCTGATGGTTTTCTCCCAGTTGTGCTGGCAGAGAAAGCCTGATCTTATAGCTCTCCCAGCTGCTCTGATCAGGGTTATTTTTGGTCTAACAGTTAGAAATTGGTCTAACCGTGGTCGACAAACTGCGGCTCGCAAGCCACATGTGGCTCTTTGGCCCCTTGAGTGTGGGTCTTCCACAAAATACCACGGCCTGGGTGAGTCTATTTTGAAGAAGTAGTTAGAAGAAGTTTAAGTGTAAAAAAATTTGGCTCTCAAAAGAAATTTCAATCGTTGTACTGTTGATATTTGGCTCTGTGGACTAATGAGTTTGCCGACCACAGGTAACTTATGGTCATTTTAATTGCTCAGGCCAGAAATACCCCTGTCTGTCCTTGGCTTGTGGCTGTTTTAATTGCTCAGGCCAGAAATGTTTCCATTTGCCTGAACCCCCTCTTTCTGTGGCACTTCTCTAACCTTTGTATAAGATAAGCACCCTGTTGTTCTCAAGTCTCCATCTATGCATTCCTCTCTCATGGACCCTCCTAACTCCAAGACCCCCTAAACCTGCCTATTTAAGCTAGCTAGCTAACCCTTTCACTTTTATACGATAATTTGATTTTAGAGTATGGAAAGGAAAGTGAAGGGTCAGATATAAATGCTTTGACAAAACCCTAAATCCAATATCAGCACAAGAGCCTAAAGTACCAATGTGAAGAAGGCCATTTGGCAGGAAACCGCAGTCATCTGTCTTAAGCTGCTTTTATGTATATGCTAGCTTCTACTCTGCAGTTATTCAACTGTGGGTCCTACATCTTGAACAGCAGCCCTTAATTATAATTTAAATAGGTAAATTTAGTAATTCATAAAAGAAACAGCATTTATTTTTTATTGTCTCCTTGGATAAATATATTGTTTGGTAAAAAAAATAAGTGGCAAAAGAAAGGAGTGTAATAAAAATAAAAAGTACATCTGTTATACTGTCAATGATAAACATACATTTAAAAAATCAAAGTTGCATATTAAATTTGTTAGATTAAATAAACTTTGAAATAAACAGTTCAAACAATTTTTAAGCATGTGCATTGAATGTCACTACTAAAGTAAATGACCACTTTAGAGACAGACGATTTGATTCAGTGTTTTGTTCCTTGAAAGTATGGAAATCTCTGTTCTGAGTAATGCATATATTTCTGCTGCTGATAAATAAGCTTTTGTTAGTCAACTGAATTCATACTTAAATTTTTGCAAATAATAGAATTTTAAACTTATTTAGAGATTTAGGTTTTTTAATATGATTTTGTTAGTTCTTTAATTCTATTGACATAAATATTTATGACATATGTAATCCTTTGCAAAATTAGTATAGCATAGTATTCAGACTATTCTCTGTAATATTTCACAGCATTCACATTTGCATTTAATTGCAGATTTGACACAATTTACCCAAATCCTCTAGGATATTGATGAAGGGAGCACTATTAAGAGTTTATACTATGGAAGCAAATGAAAAAATATACGGACAGAATTTTTCCACTCAAGATAAGTAATTTTTCTTAAACTGATTTTGTTTTTTCACATGCAGTGGTTGGAAATATTACTAGAAGCTTGGCTACTATAAAGTGCATAAACTGATTGGTACCAGTGTTTTCAATGAACTCTCAGACTACATTCCACATTTCTTGTTTCCTTAGTATGCCTGCTTTTTTTTAAAGTGTGTCATGTTCTGGCACTCCACACATATTTATCTCTGAATCCTAATCTTGTATTGTTGCCAAGATGAAATGAGCTAGGGACAAATTCCTCTCTAGGAGAGAAACATGAATATATTTCAAATTGCAATGAGCTCTAACAAGCAATTAGCCTATGGTCATTATTTTGTGCATTGTAAGGGGTTGACTAGTATCCCCGAAAAGGTATGCCCAAGATCTAGACCCCTGTGTCCACCCCTCCTCCCACACACATAGCAGTACCTGTTAATGTGACCTTATTTGGAAACAAGATCTTTGTAGATATAATTAAGGTAGGGATCTCTGGATGAGATCATCCAGGATTTTGAGTGGCTCCTAAATGCAAAAACAGGTGTCCTTGCAAGAGAAAGGGGAGAGAAATTTGGGACACACAGAGACAAAACCAAGAAACCATGTGAAAACAGAGGCAGAGTTTCAAGTTATACTGACACAAGCCAAGGAGTTACAGGAGACTCCAGAAAACGGAAGAGGCAAGGAAGGGTTCTACCCTTAGGACATCTGAGGCAGTAAGGATGTACAAACACCTTGGTGTAAGTCTTCTGGCTTCCACAACAGTAACAGAAAAAAACGTTGTTTTAAACCACCAATTTTGTGATAATCTGTTCTGTTGGCCCCAGAAAACTAATATATGACTCCAGTATTTGGTTCAGCAAAGATTGCTATTTCACATTTTAAAACAAAGGTTATCAGTATTCATTATGACAAGCAAATAATTTATTTTCAGACACTTTAATGCTAAAATTTCATATTATATTTATTCAGTTATGTTTTATTCCATACGAATCTTGCTTGGATGTGCCACCAATGAATAGCATCTCCTTTGACCCCAGGCCTTACTGAATTTATAAGGCTTTGATATGGATTGAAGATTTGTGACTCCTGAAAATTCATCTGTTGAAGCCCCAATGTAATTAGTATTTGGAGGTGGGGTCTTTGAGAGAATTAGGTCTGGATACAATAATGAAAGTGGGGCCCCCTGATGCAATTAGTGCTCTTATAAAAAGAGGGACAGAGACCAGCAGGATGGGAATCTGCAGGCACATAATCTTCAACTTTCCAGCCTCTAAACTGTGAGAAATAAGTGCCTGTTGTTTAAGCCACCCAGTGTATGGTATTTTGTTATAGCAGCCGGAGCTGAATAAAAGTGGAGATACTGGTACAAATCAAGTTCTAGGAAACCATTTTAAGTTATAAGAATCTGATGCAAAAAACAAACAAACAAAAACATTTAAATATTACCACCTACTCCATTTACACTATCAAATTAAGAAAATTTGTGTCTTAATCAAGCCTTTTATAGTGAGTACAGTCCCCTTATAGAAGCAATTAATAACCCATGAATGTTAATTATATAAGCCAGGTTAATTTTCATCCTTCATTACATGGCAGGAAAAGTTTTAAATTGATGAATCATCTTCTATTTGAAATATTACTTACAGAACTAAGGGCTAACTATATGAATCTCAGAGATGTAGTTCTGTTGAGGCTGGTACTCAATCTTGTAAAACATCTCAGTCTTGAGAATGTAATTGATCATTAGTCAAACATTCAGTGAAACCGTTTGCAAAGTGAATTCTTTCCTGCTCAATTTTATCCAGCCTTTAAAGATAATGACTTTTACTCTCTTGGTCTCTACCCCAGTCGAGCAAATCATTTCTGTAATGGCTGCTGCTTGCACTGGACAACTTTCATAAAATATATGCCACTATATATGCCTCTCAGCTTAAATGACAAAGAGAATGGTAGAGAGCACACATCCTCAAACTAATTCTTCCCTTACATTTAGGGAATCTTTGACAATAGTACCTTATTCTACATTGCTCATTATTTGTTCATATACAAGTCTAAGGCATTCTTGGTCTATGTCCTTTCCTGAGTTTCTAGAAAAGGATAGCATGTTTCTCTCTTACATTTTGTGAACAAAGTGTTACCCAAGCAACTGGTGTTAACCAGGTCACATCCAGGAGTGACACCAACTTTAGTATGGAGATAATGCTGAGTAAAACAGCAGCGAGACGGATCAAACCATATTACGTTAAATGTAATATCATTACATTTCTAGCCCAATCAATTGTGAGGTTTCCAGTTCCTCTCTCCATGTGTAATTATACATCTCTTAACTGTTTAAGTCACAACGAGCTGAAGGTCCTCTGAATTACAGCTCATGGCAGGAAAGGAGTGAAAGGGAAGACCACAATATGTAGACATGCCATGTACACAGCTTTGCCAAAAAGCCGTATTTAACATTCTCCAAGTCTATTCCCTGCAGATTGATGAGGGAACAGACTAGACAAAAGCAATTTAGACACATGTCCAGTTAGGTCTAAGTGACTTGGGAGACTAATCGCCCGTCAATCACACCTGGAAATAGGTAACTCGCCAGAATGGGCTTGGCCACTACAAGCCCTCGAAATCTAAATATATCAACTTCTCGACAAAGGAGCTATTTCTCTCTCTCTCTCTCTCTCTCTCTCTCTCTCTCTCTCTCTCTCTCTCTCTCTCTCTCTCTCTCTCTCTCGGCTCCAGGGTGCCAGGCCCTCTTGGGACTCCTGCTGCAGGGGCACGTTCCCCTGTGCCCCACGTGGCTCAGGGCCATGTCGGGCTCCACACATGGACTAATGGACTTTAATCTGGCCTGAATCCTGAACCACACCCGGCTGCAACATGGAACAGAAGCTCTGGACATTGGCCCTACTTCTGACTCTGCTGAACTCCCAGCTGCCCCTCTTCCAGGACTGGCTTAAGGGGCCCGGAACTTTGGAACCCAGGTAATGTAACTTTATGCAAATAAAGCCTTCTTCCTCATTCCATCCTCTCATGTGGCTTCTAAAAATGCTTCTTTCCATGGCGCCCCAAAAACCAAACGGCAGGGGAGTTTCAGCCACCAGCATCATTATTACCTAGAAGCAGACCTGGGTCACAGTCCCAATTACAGCACATAATAATTGTGTGGCTTTAGGCAAGCCATGAAAATCAACTGTATTACTTTAATTTCAAGTGAAGTCAATACTACCTAAACTATAGATTCTAAAAAGGACTTACATGTAATGTTATTACTTAATTATAAATCAGTTACTCAATTATAAATGTATAATGAGTATTAAATGGAATGCTTAATCTTAAATAACAAGGTCATCTCTTAGAAAAAATATGCAAACCTAAAATAATCACTCATATTTCAATAAATACAAGCATAAAATAATTTACAGCTTTAATAAAAGATTTTAATGGTGCATTGCTGAGACTAAATTTACATTCGGTAAAATGCACAAATCTTAAGTATATGATACATAAAAAAAGATGATTCTTGCTTTGGGAGTGTAGTCTCTTTATCTCAATACTTTTGATGTGACATTGACTATTTAGAGGTAAGTGTGAGACATTGTGTTAATGTGTTAATGCAACCAGTCATTTTAATAATTTTATTCATAAATTCTTGCCCATAATGACAATGAATTTTTCTCTAATTCTATCACCTTCTACTGTCCCCTGAGTATATAATGTACAACTAAAATCATTGAACAAAGAGGAAGAAGATTCCTGTGGGGAATCTTCCTTACTACGGCCTCCAATAAGAAATTTGTAGCCCCCTATTTCCTGCAAGATGATCAATCATGGGGGTTGTACCTTCTGTATCTCCCATTTTATCTCATTTATAAAATGTCCATCTTTGCATATTTTGATGTGTAAAGTATATCAGTATAGTTAGATAGGTATAAACATAAGAACACATATATTTACATATTGTGGAACTTCGGTTCTCGATTTCAATTCATTCCTGAAGGCTGTTTGATAAGGAATTTATTTGAAAACCGAGTAATGTTTTTCTTCTATTAGGAATGGGGGAACTAGCAACAAGAACCAAGAAAAAGCACTACCAGAATGATGCTCACCGACTTCTGATTTACTGAATGCAGGGCTCAGCTCCCCTCACATACTTCTGTTGCCATGGTCTCAAATGAAATGCTTTTCTAATCAAAGCATAAGCAACCATCTTTTATTCATCGTCATTTAACTACAGATGTCACTGTGCACACCTCTGAACTCTCTCCCTCATAATGGAAGAAAAACTGAACATAAATGATTAGAAAACACCACCTGCTCAGTACTTAATACAGAGGGAAAACGCAGGCGAATCGTTTGGAAAAAGAGAGAAAAAAAATCCATTAGCTTGAGCTCAGCGTGTCTCATATTACCAACCCTGAAAGGAGAAAGTTGGGGAGGGTGCAAAATAAAATACTGCATGACAGATACCTGTTTTCTCTTTGGAAATTTCTGTCTAAAGACTGTCAAGCACAGAGTGTGACTGAGGAGGCCACTGTAGGCCTGCCTCTAGATTCAACACTTGCTGTGTGGAACACGGTAACAGCAGCTGTTAAAGTGAAAATAAGTCAGGAATGCAGTGCATCCGAAGGCCCAAACGGTGCCCAGTTGAGCACTCAGTTGTGGCTGACAGCTGCCCTGATGTAAAGAATGAAGGAAAAGATGGTTTTCAGCAGGCTTTTACTGATGATTTTCATTTATCTCTAAAAGTGGAAGGGAAGACCACAGATCGTGTGGTTTCATACCTATATTATTGGACAACACAATCAAGGGGAACCAGGAGGCAGCAAACTGCAATGGGTAAGAAGAATCACTGGTAAAGCAAGGTTTTCTTCTCTCCATTCCAATCATTTAGCATAATGCCACAGCCATAAATTTGTATTGCTTGAGATTTCTAGTTTTGGTTCATTTGTAAACCATTTCCTATGATTTTATTTTTTTGGAGAAGTAACATTTAATAAGATTACATTTCTGTTAACAGGTTGTAGTTTAATTGGAACATGGGATGAATTTTGACTTTACCTGAATAAACATTTTATAATACAATTTTGAGAATATACAGATTTAATATTTTAAGGCAATAAAATGTCAGACTTTTCAAGCCCTAAACAATAGCAGTTTGATTCCAGGTCTTTTGAACATTACTGCAAAATTTTCTTCTCCTATATTTGTGGGATCTAGGGTATAGAAACCATGAGAGAGTGAATATACTAGGTGCTAGTTTGGGGACAGAGGTGGTATATTAATTTCCACAGGGGCTGAGCCAGTTTCCAAGGATAAGTTAGAAAGCTGATAATGAAAATGTTAATGACAGCAATGACCAAAATATAGGAAATTTTTATTATATGTCAAACACTGTACTGAGCATTCTAGGGACAATATTTCTTAAAAATCTTCAGAGCAATTTTGAACACATATGGTTTTATTATCACAACTTTATTTTTTAAAAAAAGCTAACTTAAGAATGTTCAATAACTTGTTTACATTAACATGGACTATGAACCAATTAGCTATGCCCCTAGAACAGAAGCTGTTAGCACTGCCTTGAACTATACCGTGCTTGACAGTCTTTAGAATGGAATTTCCTGTGAGAAAATGGTATCTATCACACAAAATTTCATCTCACAACCTCAGCAATTTACATCATCCATCTGTTAGATGCTAAAGCAGACAGTCTAATGGAAAATATGTATCCAAATAGCCTGGGTATAGAAATGGAAGTCAAATAACAGGCAACAAGGTCAAATCTGAGATTACAGGTTTTGGCAAGCGTATTTAGAATGGACAATAGGAAAGGCGACTAGAATGTAACCTCAGAAAAAATGATTTGAAGCATCAGTGGCCTTGCAGGAGTGTAGTGAGCTGATATAAAGGACATGTAGTTAATTCAGATAATTAGGAACAGACTGCTTATTGTGGATGTGTGGTAGACAGGTATGAGCAGAGCAAGGGAGATGGACCAGGTATAGAAGGTCACCAGGGTGGAAAGCCCCGGTTACCTAATAACAGGCAAAACTGGGCAAACAAGGACCTTACTCCCAGGGTAACCACCTTCTCTCCCCTAGCATACTGCTGGTGGCTGGTCGTGCAATTTGGACTCTCTCCTGGCATGCCGCTAGTCATGTGGTAGACCCACTTAGAGGAGGAACATGGGGCTGAAGAGTGACCTCATGTGATTCCCATGCTGGCCCTTGCACGACCACTCCCTTAAGCAGTAACCCCTAGCGACAACGTCTATGCCTCAGTTGTGTTTCAGCTCCAGGCCCAGAAAAGCAACAAAACCAGACAAGTGACACCATGACTGACGTCAGGAACAGCTGCATTGAATTGACCAATGACCCCCCCTCCCCCCGCTCCGCACCCCCGCCTTGGTGCCGAACAATCAGTGAAGATGATGAGCCTAAAAGGACACACCTGAAAAGCTAATGAATATTTTATCCTCCCCTGGGATCCCCCTTAAAGCCCTTAGGATGGAGCACCTTTCAAGAACACACCCATGCCTTCCCCTACCCCACCTCTTCCCCACAGGCACATTACCTGTACCTTTCTTGTTCCTAAGCTTTGAGGGCCCTACTTTTGCCTCTGTAACTTATTTCCGGAGCCCTTTTCTCTACTTCTCACTTCTTCTACCTCTGTGACTCCTGGATAAATTTTCTCTTATAATTTGTGTTTGGGCTCCGAATTCTTTCTTAGCCAGAACTCAAGTACCAAGGTTGCTGAACCGAAATCCAATTGTAGGCAACATTCTGGTGCCATTTTCAGTGCCAACAGGTGGAGTTATAGACATAAGAAATAATTACCATCATTTTAAAAAGTTCATTCTATTCAGGAGAGAAGAGTGGAACTGTGGCTCAGAATGTGTTTATCAAACAGTAAGGAGAGAAATGGATCATGCCTCTAAAAATGTAAACTAATACCCATTGTGGTAAAATTAAGAGCATAAAAAGATTTTACCATATCAGAGATCTATCAATATGGTGAAGAAAATCCAACAATATATATGAAATGAATAAATAAAATTCTTGGGTATTTGGGGGACAAAAATGTAATACTTCAATACATCAAAGCAAGAAAATTATTCATTTTCTTCAATGTTACTTCAAAGGAGGAATTAAAACAGATACACAATAATGGTAGGGGTAACAGTTCTATAAAATACATAAGATAAAATTTTAAGATGGAAATTTTACAAACATGGAAGTGTTTGCCAAAGGAATTAATAATAATTCCATCAATACATTTTTCAAACATAAGCAATCAGTTCTTTGTGGTGTTAGAAATACTGGTAAAATTCAAGTATCAAATGGAAAGTTGGATTTTGACAGATGACTTTGGGAGTTGTAAAACATTTTTCCCTCCCACCTTTTAAATGGTTGTAATTCCATGGAAAGAAAGCTTTCTACTATACCTCATTCTTCCATGGGGGCCTCCAGAAATGTTTATTCCAATGGCACTGCAAGAACCCCACTTCCACAAGCAACTGGGGAAGATGAGCCCCTCTCCTATCCTGTAACAAGAGGAGCTGGTTATTCACCAACTCCATCAGTGGATATTTCAGTGTGAGTCTTACTTGGTGATTATAATGTTCATGTGATAACTTGAGGTTAAAACTGAACTCATATAAGAACTATCTATCTATATAAAAGCCTAAGCGACCATTGCAACCGAATGGACAACCGAACAGGCTGCGTGAGGCAACCAGGCTGGCAGGGGGGTTAGTGAGGGATGACCAAACGACCAAGCAGCTGGCTGTGTGGGGCTACCAGGCCAGCAGGGGGGGGCAGGGAGGGGTGACCAGGCCGGCAGGGGGACATTTAGGGGCGATCAGGCAGGCAGGCAGGTGAGTGGTTAGGAGCCAGCCAGTCCAGGATTGTGACTGGCAGCTGAACATCCCCCGAGGGGTCCTGGATTGGAGAGGGTGCAGGCTGGGCTGAAGGGACCCTCCCTGCACCCCATGCACAAATTTCGTACACTGGGCCTCTAGTAACTTATATAATCTCACTCAGAAACATTTCTACATTTCCTAATAATGTTTATAAATATATCTGAGAAATAGAATGTATAGTGTCCACTTTTCTCTGGAGATTAATAGGATAATTGGACAAATTTACCCAATAATTATAAAAAATAAAAACTGAAACAGCATGTGCATATTTTGAATGAGAAAAATTATCCAAAGTAACACAAACCTTATAACTTTGGTCCTAATTACCTACTTTCTTTTTCTTTTAAAATATAAGTATTAAAGGTAGGAAAATAAGCCATAAAATCAAGCAAAGATAAAGAAAATAAAAATAATGTTTTACAAAACCCACTCATCTCTGTGTGTGTGTGTGTGTGTGTGTGTGTGTGTAGTTGTGAGTCAATTTAAGTGAACAAATGAACAAACAATAAATAGGACAGTTTGTGTTTTTATGTGTGTATGTCATGTTTGCCTATGTATTAGGAATTGATATTCTGATCTTACAAATAAAAAATAAAATAGTGTCATCATCTATATTAGCATTTGAATAACCTTGATGGAAATGTTGCAAATAAATGCAGAGAATTCTATTTAGAATGAGAATGCCCAAGTAACTTAGATTCCTGGATAAATAAACAAAAGAAATTATTTTAGAGCTTAGAAGGATTTAAAATGTCACCACTATGTTTGAGTTGGATATTGCTCTATTAACAGAATATACCCTTGAACACTGCTATCTTGTGCATCAGAATGTATTCACTTTATACTGCAAAACATTAGACAGAAACCCCATTTAAAATAAGAGAGGGAGACCAGAAGGGGGAGCTCTCATGCCCTGCATGAAGTATAAGAGGGAGTACTGGTTGTAATATCACTCCCAACTTCCTCTACCCTTTATAAGAGTTTCTTCTCGATTGTTTTAGTGAACTTACACCTGGCCCTTCATGATTGAATGTTCCAGATTGCAATTCTTTTTTTGTTCCTGAATAATTCCATTTTGCTGGAGAAATATCTAACTTTTTGTTTAACTTCAACAATATAAAGACAGTCAGGCTTCCATACTGGACCTATTGCTGGTTTAAAATGTCACCTTGAATAATATATCTCATTTTTTTTCCAGATGTATATCCATTTCAGATATGTGAGCAGCCTGAAGTAGAAATCTATCTTAAGAAATAGATAAAAGGCTTCTTTTATAAGCCAAATTATACTTTTGTTAATTGGATTGATTTTGTTTTTATCTTTGCATCTGTGTATTTATCTACCTATCCTTCCATCTATTCATCTACCCATTATTTTTTGTTTTGTTTTTGTTGTTAACCCTCACCTAAAGATATTTTTACCATTGATTTTTAGAGAGAGTAAAAGGGGGGGGGGAGAGACGGAAGAAGGGAGAGAGAAACATTGATTAGTTGCCTCCTGAACAAGTTCCAATCAGGGCCAGGATCAAGCCTAGAACCCAGGTATGTGCCCTTGATCCTGAATTGAACTCATGACTCCAACCACTGAGCAACACCAGCCAGGGCTCATTATTTTTAAATTTTTGTTGTTGTTTTATTCTTATGATATTGCCCAGTTGGTTTTATTTGTATTAATATAGACTGATAGAAGAATGTTTGCATGGAACCTCCACAGGTCAGCAAAGAATTTACTTAAACTCGATCTACTCAGATTAAAATGTTGCAAAAATATCATTACATATCTGAAAATCACAGTTCTTGGGGCTAGACAGAAATTTTATTTTTGGACTTCTTAGCTGACTATGAATCTGGTTACTTAAATAACCCAAGCTTTAACTTTCTCATTTATAAAGTGAGAATAATAAAGGACCTAATTTATGTAAAATTTTTCAAGTACTCAAAGTAACAGAATTGATTGTCATTGAATTAGGTAACTAAAATGACGCTTGGTATCTTAGTAGTGAAACAAATTCAGCAATACTTGCTTGACTATTGGAGAACCAGGCTACTTAGCGGGCGTGCATACGCCACTCTGACTACCTCCTAGACATTACCACCAGTCAGCAGTAGATAGAATGCCATCTGCGGACTGTCTACATGATTTACATGTGGCAGCTCACACAATGTGACATAAACAAGAGACACTTCACACTTACATCTGTGCTCCAGTTTCTCAAACAAGATGCCTCCAAATGTGAAATGAAACCCATCAATAATATGAGCTCAGAAATGAGTCCCTACCACTCACGTTTTAGAATTACATATACTATAATTGTCAAGCCCACCAGCTGTGGCTTAATAAATGAAGCCATCAGGTATCCACTGTATCCACCTTTTACGCATACACATCTAAAAACACATCAATTTCTTGTATTGATAATCAATATTTCATTTTATAAAATATTATTTCAATGAAAATTTTGCCATTCAATTACTCTAGTTCTTCTTATTTTATCCCCTACTGTGAAAAAGACAATGCAAATTTATCTGGGCCTGCAGTTATTTAGTTATTTTAGATTTGTGATATTTATTTCTGGAAGTCACAGAGGACCTTTCTCTTATAGCAATAATTATAAAACACATTTGATTTATAAAATTTCACATTGTATTTTTCTACTAATCAGATGTCTTGTGCAAATGGAAGAATAATGTATGCATTTGGTACTAAGTTTTCCTTAGAATGTCAGTATTTGAGCATTGATTTTTGTAGGAACTAGGCTTTAAACAAATAAAACTATAATAATTTTGATATTAATATTCTTCTAAAAGACTCACTGACTGAAGGAGCTGGTATCTATGCTCACTAATTAAAATAATTGTATAGAACTACCTTTTCTGAGGAAAAATAGCATTTCTCTGGCATCCATCCTTGACATGCAACTGTAGAAAATAGCAGTTATGATGACTATACCTCTTCCTGAAGGAGTTGGACAGCTAAGGAGCATATTGTGATAGAAGAGCAGCATTGCAGCTATCAATCTATCTGTGTCTGTATTTACATACAGACAATGCACTCTTACTGCTGTTCAAGGGCCCTGCTAAGATATATGATGGAACTGGTATACATTAGGTGTGAACTCTTTACAGGCACTACCTCACAAAACATTACAAGCTAGAGAATTTAGAGACTAGACCACCCAAGCCACAGATGTCAAGGCCAATATATCACGTTTTTATTGTTATTTGCTTGAAACTGCCTGTATACTTCAGTTTAATGTTATTTTTTAAAGAAGAAAGTAGGCCTTAGAAGAACTTCTACAGCAATCATGCCTTGTGATTCAGAAGAAAATAAATACCAGTAGCTCATGGCTAGGGGAAAAAAAAAGGAGGGGGACTTTATGACCCTTTTCTGTCCTCTCCCATTTGGCAGAAAAACCTGTGCCATGTCCAAAATGTATGAAACTAGGTTGAGGAAGCACCAAGGCTTAGTGCTAGAGGGAAGAGAGAAAATGATCATGATGCATTCAAATACAAACAGGAGTACTTGCACAATCTGAGTGTAGGGCAAATGCTGCGGTAAGGATGTGATACATCCCATCACAGGGAAGGACATCTAGCCAGGCACACATCTGCTCTGTCCCATCCAGAGCCACCTACCTGAACAAAGGTGAAAACCAAAACAAGTTAAACCAGAAAAATGACTGACAGCATACTACATCTAGACAGATAAAACTTACCTGTCTAGAATATCTGAACTGAAACCTTATTTTAGGAGATAATGCAGGATTATGATTATATTTGAAAGCCTGATTCTCTTTGCCTCATATGGTCCATTTGCTTGTACACTAAGACTTGAACATAAGGTTTGTGATAAAAAGCTATCTTTAAATAAGCTCAATGACATTTGAAGTTATCTTTTGGGAAAAACGATCTTACAGAAATTCATAATAGAATTGCTTTGGGGAAATTGCTTTTGATTTTGATGAGAAAATAGATTACTAAAGCTCACTGAGTTGGGAAGTAGTGATGGGAAGCAAGCATACAAATAACTAGCTAACATAGGTAACAGATACTCATATCAGACATACAGACACCAGAGTCAATCAGATCAAGCATGCCAGTAAATGTTTTAAAAATTAACAACAAAAACAATAAACAATTTGACTATTATAAAACCTGTAGCCATTGCCCTAACCGGTTTGGATCAGTAGATAGAGCATCGGCCTGTAGATTGAAGGGTCCTGGGTTTGATTCCAGTCAAGAGCATGTACTTTGGTTGCAGGCACATCCCCAGTGGGGGGGGGGGGGGTGCAGGAGGTAGCTGATGGATGTTTCTCTCTCATCGATGTTTCTAACTCTCTATCCCTCTCCCTTATTCTCTGTAAAAAAACCAATAAAATATATTTTTAAAAAAACCTGTAGCCATTTACCTTTAACTTATATCTATCTATCTATCTATCTATCTATCTATCTATCTATCTATATTTTAAAATAGAATGAGTGACAGCAATTAAATTATTTTCCTGAACATGTATTTATAGAGGGCTTGTTATATCCCAGATACTAAGCAAGGCAATTGATAAAAAAAATAGTATTCAAAAACTACTCATGGCCTTCAAGAAGTACAGTTTCTAACTAGGGAACTCAGATAAGTAAATGGGTGGTGACAATGTAGGCTTGCAAGTCTGATAACAAGGATAAGTAGTGAATGGACCCACAATGGAGTTAGGAAACTTCATGGAATTTAGAGAATGCTATTTACCCATTGGAACTATCATTTAAGGAATATGTTATACTACAAGAGTTTCTCTTGAATCTGGTTCACTATTAGTTCCAGGGTGGGACTCGGGGATTTTCATTTCCAACAAGTTTGCATATGACTCTGATGCTGTTGATCTGGGAACAGCATTTTGAGAACTGTTGGACAACAGATGTGGAAACTGCTCCTCTTCATCATCAATGTAACTTTTTTTAAATATATTTTTTACAAGGGAGCAGGTTAGGTTATTGTAATCTAATAGTATGGCAGTCAGCCAAAAGCAATCATGTGTTTATGTGTTTAACATCATTATCACCTGACAAGAGAGCAAGAGACAAAGCAGTGTGGAGTTTAAGTATGAGCCCTGATGCCAGATCACCTGGATTGGCCTACTTCTCATTTCTGTCCCCTTTTCTGCTCTGTAAACTTGGAATAATTAGTGAAACTCTCCATAACTGTTTCCTCATTTGTAAGTTAATAGCAGAAACGCCTCACACAGCATTGTGAGGATTAATGAAATACTGATTGTTATGCTGCTAGCAGTTTCAAGCACAGGAGAACTCGTAATAAATATTTGCAAAGGTAAAAGGAAGGAGCAGGAAATAACATTCATACTCATGATACATCAATTTGAGAAATGCTGCTGTGAGAAATTCTAGAATTTTTAGAATATTTTCATAACTTAGTGCATTAAAATAAATATGACATGGATCTTCAGATCTGGGCCTTTAAAAAGGTGACAATGTGCATATTTTTGGAAAGTGAAAGGACAGAGAGGGTCTAGAAGGTAATTATTACTAATTTTTAGTTTCCAAAAGAGCAGAATCCTTAATGGGGAGTTATTAACTGAAATGGGTAGCATAGTTGAGCTTATGAATTATTCACATTTTCCTGAATCTAAGTGAAATGTGTAAGAGAGTGAAGAAGTTCTTATAAATGCTTTTTTTTTTTTCTTCTCTTGTATTTAAGCTAGGGACAGCCTGGATAAATATGCACTGTGCTGTTTGTACTGAGTCCTGGCTAAGCATTATAATTCCCTTGATTTCTCCTAGAGAAATAACACAATTCCCTAATTTTGAAGATGGATTTTCACAGTGATTCTATTAGTATCTGATGGGGGGTAGGAGGGGGAAAGCTCAAAATCTATACAAATAGACTTGCAAAAATTTTCAAGTTGTTCAACAATTTAATAAACAAAAATTTACATAAGCTAATAATTTTGTTCTGTGGTGCCTGGGGCCCGTTTTTGGCAAGTATTCAAGTTCAGTAGATAATTTTGTGGGAGGCACTTTATAGCTGATGATTTTTGGATCTTTTTGTTGCTTTTCTTTTGCTTAGTTTTCTGAGATTGATTCATTGACTCTCAGCAGGGCTGAAAAAAAGAAATTTTCTGTCCCTTATTTCCTCCTTCTTCTCAAAGAAAGTTTGGTGTTTGAAGCTGTCTGCACCGAGGCACCTGAAGGACATTCCACTGGAGCCTTTTTTGGTGCTACTGATACCATTGTCATTAGCTAGTTATTAATAACAGGGAAGGAGCAAAGGGGAGGCCAGACATCATAAGCATGTCATTTGCACAGTTTTACCAGGAAACTGCAATCCCACACTCCCCAGGGAACCGCCGGCCCAATCCCTGCAGATTACTGAGGGAAGGGATTGGACAAAGGGGAAGATGGGCAGATGCGCAGTGAGGTTGGGGTGACATAGGGAAAGTGCCTGTACATCAAATCTGGGAACAGAGATCACTGGCCAGAGGGGGGCAGGGCCAACACAAGCCCATGAAAACTTGGGAATACGTAATCCCCTAGACCCGTGGTCGGCAAACTGCGGCTCGCGAGCCACATGCGGCTCTTTGGCCCCTTGAGTGTGGCTCTTCCACAAAATACCACGGCCTAGGCGAGTCTGTTTTGAAGAAGGGGCATTAGAAGAAATTTAGGTTTAAAAAATGTGGCTCTCAAAGGAAATTTCAATCGTTGTACTGTTGATATTTGGCTCTGTGGACTAATGAGTTTGCCGACCACTGGTCTAGACAAAGGAATTCTCTCTCTTGGCTCTTGGCTCACTTGATACTCTTGGCTCTCTTGTTTTGCTCCTGCATGTGTTCCCTCCATAGCCATGTGGACACCACACACAGTGGACTGGTGGTCTGCAGTGGGGAATACAAACTAGCTAGCCTGATGCTGGACTGGAGTATGGAAAGGAAACTCTGGGCAATGGCTTTAATTCTAGTCCTACTGACGTCACAGCTGGACTTTTCCCTTGGCAGGACCAAGGAAGAGGGGACCTTGGAAACTCAGGGGTAGAATTCCACAGAAATAACGCTTTCAACAATATCTTATCATCCTGTGCAAGTCTCAGAAAATTCTTTTTCTCGGGACAACACAAGAACCCCACTCGCCCTAGCAACCAGTGGGGATTAGGAGCTCTCCCCACTGAAAACACTACCAAGTGGCAGATGTTCTTGGTAGTTATTTTCAAATCACCAATTCTCCTTTCTAAAATTTCAGATTTGGTACATGTACTCTAAACAAGTATTTTAGATAAAGTTGAAAGGTATTCGTTCAACAGCTACTTATTGAGCTACTACTTTATCCCCAATGTGCAGATAAATTAAATGAGGACTTTAAATTAAATGAGGACTTTTTTTTTTAAACACTCTTATTGAAGAAAAAACAATTAAAGGTTTCTGGTTAGAAAGAGAAAAGGAAGATTAAAAAACTGGAAAAAACTGCTAGAGTAGAGATTTTTAGCAACACAAATATTGAAGATATATAGGCACGAGGAAAAATCACTGAAGGGCTCTGAAAAGTGTGCTGGTTGGAAGAGAAGGAAAAGTGAATATAAAACATCAGATAGACCCCCACAAGAGAGTTCTATTTGATTGTGAGATATAATGAGTGTTAAAGCAAACCTTGTGGACTAAAAATCTACCACATATGAAACCTGACAAGCTCAGGGTAGGCTGCATGATGGCCTGACAAACTCAGAGAGAGAAAGTAACCACATAGGACGGTGGGAACTGAAAACTTTCTAACTAAAAGCAGTTCTTGGCAGGTAGTCTGGTCTTAGGGCAGGAGTTTTCCCTAACAAAGGTCAACCTTCACCTTAACTGAGACTGTCTGTTGTCTTTTTTGCATCTAGGAAACATATTGATGACAGGCCTTTGAAATAACGAAGTCATTTCCTGTTTTCAGGATTCCTCAAATCACAATGACCATACCAGAGCTGAGACCACAAATCCCCTCATTGGTATTGTTATTGTGTTTATTGTTGACTGTTAACTATCCTGCGTGCACCCATGTAAAAGAAGCTTGTGTCTATTCATTTTACCTTTAATCCAATCCCAGAGGTTTCCTGGTTTTGCTTTATCCCACCTTCCTAATCTATCACCAATGGATTTCATGTAACCTCCTTACCCCTCCTCCTCTATTGTAACCTATAAAATAAGGTGCTTTTGCCATTCTCTGGTGTGTTTTTTCAATCCCTTGAGATTTTGCTTCCCAACAATTGTTGTCAGTTTGGCTCAAATAAACTCATAAAAAAGTAGGAAAGTAATGCTGACCCTTTGTAAAATAATGATAAAAGATGTGCTCAGGTTGCTAGAAAAGTGCATGCATAGAGCTGTGCACACAATCTAATCCAAAAGGAAGCTGGGATGGATGATGAGTATATGGTAAATCATGGCACATAGTGCTGTCTATTTTATTAGCTCTTTAGGTTGCTGTTGCTATCTAAACACAGAGTTAAATGTTTGTACTGTGTTTGGAATAAGAGATGGATAGGGCAGAGAACTGGATATGTTTGCAGAAATAGACCTCATTTCAACACAAAGAAAATTTCAAAAATAAGGTGGCCTATGAAATATTTTTGAATAAAAGTCTGAAATAAGATTATGCCAGATAGAAGACTGTGAATAACAATTCTCAAGTTTGGGTAGAGATGGTGAGTTTGCTTGTGTGTTATTCAGAAAATAATCCTGTGATCTGGAATTCTAACATGACTAGATGCTAAAAATTTGAGGAAATATAGGAGAATAAACCCCTTAGGGTCAGTTGTCAATATAAATCTATGTCCTCCTTGTGATATATATTTAGAGCCAACACAGAAAAATCTGTATCAGAAATTCAACGTGGACATTTCTCAAGGAAATGGAGTGAGAAGGAAACCTTGTTCAGAAATTAAGTTATTTTAGGAAGAAATGAACCATATGAATAGCAGGTGTCTATGCTAATAGAATGACTATGTTTTAATTAAGCCACATTTCCCTACAGAATAATTATATATGTTGTTTACTCAACTATTTTTTAAAAGATCATTAACACTTCTGTAATGCACTTTCTTCTCAGGCTACAAGTTAACAGCTTTAAGAACATTTGCTTTCATTATGAAAGAAACACATAATAGGTTCTCTGCCTATTGCAAATATTTATTCCCTATAAAATAGGGTGTCCAAGAATTCAAATATACTAATAGCCTTACTTTCATACTTTAAGTTTATAAAATTTATCATAACTTTGTGATAACGAATTATTCCTTAGGTTCTGTGGAACTGCAAATTTTGAGATACCCTCAAATAAAAATTACTATACCTATGGAAAATTCTACAGCGGTGGTAAGTTCTCATAGCTGCTGCTCATAAGAATGAGGGGGAGTGACGCAGAATACACTGCCTGGAAACCATGAAGTGTTATCTTTTGAATTAAATATTTCTTAACTGAAATGAAACTGTCCACCTGAAACACTCAGAACGGGAGCAATTGTGTTCCTTTTGGAAGAATCTTTTGGAAAATCACAAGAAATCGATGCATCTTAAAGGCTTAAAGAGGACTTGACAACGTGGACAGTACATTCCACTTCCTTACTTGGACTACCATAAATCTACAGAATTTTGGAAAAAGGATGTATTAGAGTTGTATTGGTCCTTAGATGAAATGAGCTAATTGGATTCTTTGACAAACAAGCTATTAAGTAGCCCTATGGAAGCAGCTAATAATACTATGTTTCAAAATGTTGAACTTGACATCTAAGAATTCTGTATTTTAGGGTTTCTGGTTTTTGTTTCTCTCTGCAGGGATAGTGGAATCATTGAATCTGTATCAATATACTCATTGTTAGCACAGGAATCTTTAGAAGAGAAAGTGCTTGGTTAAACGTAATTACGGAATTGAAAAGAGATGTCTCCTACTTTTTTAAATCTCTACCTATCAATTTTATAAATTGATGGCAAAAAAATACACTTACATAAGATTGGAAAATGATGCATGCAAAAGAATTTTTGACAAGAACAATTCCGGATATATCCCACCAATTTGAATAGGAAGGCACTATGTTTGAAATGTCGTGTCTGGCTACATCCCAGTTTCTCTAAAAAGGTTGACCTCTGAAGCTGTTAAAGTTAGATATCCAAAGGACAGAGCTTCACCCAATACAAAGAGATATCAATTCAAAATGCATTTTAAATGTATATGTCAACTGTAACAATAAACCTTAAACACATTTCTTTTTTTTATATCAACCATGTTCTGAAGAATGAAAAGCACAGTTAGGCAAAAGATTTTCATCACAGACAATCCTTACAGGGTAGATTTTATGACAAAAAGATTAGGAGTGCTTTTTTCCTCTAGTAAATGTCTGATATAATCTATATATCTTCCAGTTGTATTTAATACTATACAAATACTATTATGACCCCAAATAACAATATCAAAACATGAGTTCTTCCATTTTGGAATGATGAGAAATAATCTTATAGTTTTTTTTGTTTGAAAGTGCATGTTATCAATGTTTACCTAAGAATAATTTTAGGTATAAACACTTTTAAAGTTCAATTTGACTCTGAGTTGTTGTTATTTTCTCAAGCGAATGCTTCGTCTCTGTGTAGGTGTAGCACATGTTACCCACCATTGCTTCACCTTTACTATAAAGCAGTTGATCTAAAAAAACAAACAAACAAAAAACAGTGTCCTATGGTCTTCTGGAAGAGGAAGGAGTTTCTCTGTTTGAATGGCCTAAAATACAAGCTGCAAAGACATGGTCTCTACTCTCTAGATTTCAGAAGGCCCTAAACTAATCTTGCCATCATCTTCCTAATTTTTTATTAATATTGGTATCTCAAGTCATGCAGAAAATTTATAATTTTTGTCTGTTGTGCAGCATAGGGAAATATTGTGTGTAATTTGAAAAATATTCTGCCTACTTCCACCACGACTGAGGGTGTTTGTCTTTACTGCAGACATGGTCCTCTCATCTCTCCTATAACACTGCAAGGTTCCAACTACGTATGTTCTACTTTCTCTACTGCTGCTTTCTCTGTTCTCTTTGATGTTCCTGATATTCTCATTAGCCCGTTTTAGGCTCATTACATTTTTTCAGTGCAAGTGTTCTTTAACTTGGTGTTAGTTCTGAATCCCAGTAATGGTTATATGGCCCTCAAGGAGAGGTTTATATAGAAAAGAAAGGGACTAGCTGAGCTTGGTTTCCATGTAAGTAACTTTAATAAATGTTGCAGAAAATAAAGCTCTATAAGTGTTTTTGAGACTTTCCTTTTGAATTTCACCAAATTTCAGTTTACTTTCCGTTTGAATGGAAAGTTGGTTTGACATTTCAGGAAAGAGAATCAGTGGATCTCGATTTGTAACTATTGTTTAGATGGACACATTGTGCAGATTTTAAGTGCAGCCATGTGGGAGAATAGCAAGGTGGGGGTGGGGCTGGGGGTAGAGGGAGATATATAAGAAGAAATAGAGTTGCTAGCCTAGTTAAATTCCAATTAAATATGTAATATGGTGAGGAAGAAATTAATTTACTAAGGGACAATTTTAATGGCCTGATGAATCTAAAATTAAACACAGCAGGGTGAAAGGATTTATAGTGATAATCAAATATATTATAAACCATCACTTTATACGGGGTAGCATGGAATTTTTTAATTGTTATTCAACATTTCCTAATACAAAGTGTTATTATAAGAACCAATATCAAGATAATACCTTAAAAATCAAGTTGGCCTGGTAGAGGGAGAGGAAGCAGTGTGTGAACCAAAGCCTGAGGGGTTGTCAGTGGTCTGTGATGACTCCAAGTTAGCAGATGATGGTCCTGGAGAGGGGACCATTTGCACTGAGTCCAGCCAGCAGGAGCCCATCACCAATTCAGGCTTCACACACCCAAGCAGCTCTCCTTGTTACTAATTCCACCAAGTGGAGGACGGGCAGCACAGGTCCCTGCACCCTGTGAAGGCGTGCAGCCTCCTGCGGGAGTATCACACCCGGAGCGGAGCCTAGAGAAGTTCTCAGCGATGGTGGTGGAGATCGCTGGCGTTCCGCGTCTGAGGATGTCCCACAGCGACATAGATGTCGCTCTCCCAGCCGCTCACCTGCAAGTTGAGCACGTGTGAACTGGCTCTGCAGCCTCCTGTGGTCTCCAAGGAAACCCGGGAGATATTCTCAGATGACATCGGCAGAGGAAGCATCAGCACCATCAGGAGGCTCAGGAGGAGCACCGTGGAGAGCCCAGGACTGAGATGGAAAAGAACAAGTCCACATCCCCCTGGAGAATCCGCAGTAGTTCCCTGCCTTTAGTTTTTATACTTGCTTTGGGTGCCACCAGCACTGGGGGCCATGCGGCTTTTTCCATTTCTCCTCTCAGCGGAAGTCCAGGTTCCCCAAAACAGACTTTCTGCTGACCCCTGTGTGACCCACTGCCCGTCAGGGCAGTACTTCATTCTTCATTGGGAGTCTGGAAGAAGAATCCCCCCTCCCTTCTTTTGCCCAGATGCTGAGAGTTAGAAGAGCAGAAGCAAAGGCAGATGTGTGCCTCTAACTGCTCCAAAGAGAGGTGAAAACAGCTTAGTCCCTCCTGCCACAGTGACAGGGACAGTGATAACTTGGACCAGGTTCCTGTGCCTAGTTTCCAAAACTCCTTCAGCTAAGGTATTGAAGAGCCTTGAGGAGGTGGACAAGCCAGCTACTTCTGATAGGAGGGCAGGGTAGGGCAGGGTAGGGTAGGGTAGGGTAGGGTAGGGTAGGGTAGGGTAGGAAAAAGAAATAGAAGCTTGTGTTTAGCACCTCAGTCACATACACCAAGTGAAACTATTGGCTTAGGCTACCTTTTCCATCTGTTTTTTTTTTCTTCCCATGCTTTTATTTGAATTTGAACAGATTAGCTCCAGGGCCAGGGTGTTTCTACAACATGAGGGGGAACCAAGAGGATTTTAAAAACAGTGTATTTTCTACCTTCCCATCTTTATACCAAAATAAACTATTGACACCCACTAGGGGAAAACAAACAAACAAAAAGACAAGGTGGCATTCTAGTTCTAATGAAGGTATTCTTTCTCATGTTTCTAGTGGAGTTCTGAGGCATCATTGGAATTTATATATATATTGACTACTATAGGTCCACATATTACTTCCACTTACATTCTACAGCTATTGAAGAGTTTTAAAAATAGAATATATCAAGAAGAACTTCTGCATATTTTCAACATCCCCTAAAGATATCAACATATTTATAAGTTAATTTAAGAAATACTGAAATTCTGTATTTAAACACTTGTACTGAGCACTAATAGAAAATGACCTGGATCCTGAATAAAGAGATCTTGTACATTATTTATAGTAACTATATTACCTTGTGACTCCATACAGTGCATTGGGCCTACCACAAAATAAGAACTCAGGCTAACATTTACAGAACATATATTTTGTGATCAACACCATCCACATTTCATCTGTGAGGGAGATGAAATTAGCCCCATTTTAAAGGCTAGAAAAATGTAGTTAAGAAAAACAGTTGGTCCAAAAATCCACAGGAAAATTAGAATTTGAATACAAATTTTTATCTTAGTAATAATCCCTGATTTTTTCCATACCACTACAAATCCCTCCTAAAATATCTAACATGTAAATGACTTGGGTTTTCCCTACATTTTGTATGTAGCATACTTTTGATTATCCACAACAATCATTTCCTAGGCATAGAACTGGTAATATATTTAATACCTGTATGAAGAAACTAAAAAGAACCAGATGTAAGCTTTATTTTCTTTAATTTATTTTTTAACTTTTTTATTTGTAAATCATTTTGAAAAATAATAATCTTGTATTAGAATCATTTTTTATTTGTAGAAAAATTTCTAAGATAGTACAGATAGTTCCTATATGCTCTACATTCAGCTTCTTATATTGTTAACATTCATTAATGTTATAACCACAGTTGTTCAGAGAAAGAGAACCATTAGAAGATAGAAATATATAGAGCTATATATCTAATGATTTATCAATTGATATTTTTAATATATATATATATATATATATATATATATATATATATATATATATATATATATTTTATTTCAGAGAGGAAGGGAGAGGGAGATAGAAACATCAATGATGAGAAAGAATCATTGACTGGCTGCCCCTGCACACCCCACATGGGGATTGAGCCTGCAACCCAGGCATGTGCCCTGACCAGGAATAAAACCATGACCTCCTGATTCATAGGTCAACACTCAATCACTGAGCCATGCCAGCTGGGCTATCGATTGATACTGACTATAGGAATTGTTCACACAATTATGGATATTGAGGAGTCCTATAATCTGCTGTCTACAAGCTGGAGACCTAGGAAAGCCAGTGGTATAGTTTCAATCCAATTACTAAGACCTGAGAAAGAGGATCATGGACAGTCTAAAAGTCCCAGTCTGAGGGCAGGAAAAGACCAAATAGTACCTCAAGTGGTGAGGCTGAGCAGCAAGTTCTCCCTTACACTACCTTTTTGTTCTATTCAGGCATTCCAAGCCTGCTCACATTGGAGATGGTGACCTGCTTTATTTCGCCTACAATTCAAATGCTTCTCTCAGCCAGAAATACCCTCACAAACATACCCAGCAATGATGTTTAACCAGCACCATCTGACACAGTCAAGTTGATAAAATTAACCATCAGTGTTAGTATGTTATATCTGTTACAATTAATGAACCAATTTGACTTATTAGCTAAAGCATACTTTCTTCAGATTTACTTAGTTTCTATATAATACCCTTTTTCCATTATAGGATCCTATAAAATACCATCATTGGTAGTTTTCCTTTGATATTTATGTTTTTCAAGCTCTTGCCCTATTTAAAATTGATTAAATATCTTTGTGTATTGCTCCTGTTTTGATTTATTTCTTTTTATACATTTGTATTTGTAAAACTTCAGAATTTACATACATGTTATAAACAACAAAGTTGATTTCATTTTTACAAAATATAAACTTTTAATATCATTTGTAGAATAACTCCATGCCCATGCATGGATGTGATTTTTATATTAAATTAACAGATAAGATAGTACTGTATTGTGCAATTTTTTGGTATTGTTTTGAAATAATAACAGATTATTAAAGTTTATTGTAATTCTTGATTCTCTTTTAAACATCTTGTTTTAAAAATAAAATAGTATTTTATATACTTTTATATAAATGAAGACTTTTAAATCATTAACATAATTTCAAGATTTAGCACCAGATTATTCATGTTTATTTAATAAAGTAAAAGTAACCTATGACAAAATAAAAGTCATCCATGGCCGTAGGTTCTAGGGCCTTTAGTGGTGATGAGCCGGGTTTATGGATAGAGCAGCAGCATTAATGAAGAAACTCAATTTACAAAGGAAAGATCATGGAGTTAAGACCTGAAGAAACTGATACTCTTGTGTTGGGGGACTGGTATAAGAACAGGGAAGCTCGGGGCACTTAGAAGAATCAGAGAAAATTTAAAGTGCAATTTCAGCAATTAATAGTCAAAAAGCATTTCATAAAGTTTTACAGTGTGAGGTTCGTTGCAATTAATCCCCTGTAGGATCCTCAGACGATCTCAGCACAAACATGTAAGACTTTCAATGCTTTTGGATTTGGATGTGAGTTCTATTTGGATGCCACTTCATTCATTATACATGAATTTGCCCTGATTTCAGAACCCTGAAGATGCAACTTTACTAGGTTCACTTTACAGCTGCATTTTTAATTTTTACATTGTCATTCTAATGTATACCTTTAATAAGATGCTTATAAAAATAAATTTCAATGTTTAACACCTATCCTTGATATTCTGTGATTTACTAATGTTCATATTTTAACTTATTAATTTCTTAATTGACAGGAATCAGTCTCAAAGAAACAGGTTTTTACTCCAGTTCCACTTCTCACTACTCTTAAGGATTAGTCTTCTATTGAGGAATAATTATTTAGCCTATTAGAATTAGTCTAGCCAAAACCGGTTTGGCTCAGTGGATAGAGCATCGGCCTGCGGACTGAAAGGTCCCGGGTTCGATTCCAGTCAAGGGCATGTACCTTGGTTGCGGGCACACCCCAATAGGGGATGTGCAGGAGGCAGCTGATCGATGATTCTCTCTCATAGATGTTTCTAACTCTCTATCCCTCTCTCTTCCTCTCTGTAAAAATCAATAAAATTAAAAAAAATTAGAATTAGTCTATGCTACTGAGGAAAAAATTGGCATATAGCAGATATATTATGCATGTGCTTTGGTCTATTATATTCCATATATAGTCATTAATAAAAAACATATTCTAAACTTCATTAGAACTTAATATCACCAATGTTTGCCTTTTAACATTTTATTCTAATGACAACATATAGTTGGATTTTCTTAAGTAGGTTCTGCATCATATTATATAATAGCCTTCTCACTATGTCAAAGAACCTTGAATTCCCCTTCTACATATTATAATTGCCAAGTGCACATAACTATACCTCAAAAGTAAGCACATTTTAATGACCTATTAGCTTTTAAAGGAATGGTTGTTGGGAAATTAAAATGGATGTATAACTTGATTAATTCAGTTTGCTATTTAAATGCTTTTCAAAGTAATCTGTTTTCATTATGACATTTATAAATTTGCCATATCCTAATCACTCTTTATATTTAAACACATGTATTTTATTACTTTTAACATATGCCACATCAAGGCTGTATTTCTTATTAGACATAACTAAGTAATGGGAAAGGAGTTCTAAATTGTTGTTTAGCAACTGCTAAATATGAAAATATAAAAATGTTAAGGCATAATGCTATAATAAAAGTTAGATGTTGAAACAAAGAGTTGAAGGATGAATATATGCACATGTACATTTATACACATATGTCATGTCTTTGTGTTCATATGTTCACACAGACATACACATACACTCATTCATAGTATTTTATATTAGAGCCATTGTTATGTAGTACAAGGAAGACCAGATTTTCAGATTTGACATATGCTAGCTGGGCAAGATATTTAATTTAACTAGGACTTACTTTATAGATTGTAATTTTTACACACTTAGTAGAGGCCTAGTGCATGAAATATGTGCATGGCGGGGGGGCGGGGGGAGCCTCAGCCCTGCCTACATCCTCTCACAATCCGGGACCCCTCGGGGAATGTCAGGCCTACACCAGCAGTCGGACATCCCTCTCACAATCTGGGATGCTGCATGCACCAGTGACCCTACTTTTCATACAGGTGAAAGGCATCTTGCTGTTGTATGGGCAGCTACATTTTTTGCCCTGATTATAAAAAGTAGTACATAACATGATCCTTTTGAGGCAGTAGTACCATTTTCCTCATCTTATGGATGGAAAACTGAAGCAGAGAGAAGGTAAGTAATTGGCTTTGTCACACAGTTACAAGTGTCAGAGTCAGGGCTGACCACAAAATGTGTAAGCCAGAGTCCATGCATGTCATCGCTGCATCATCCTGTTTTTTCAGTGTTAGAGTAGCCTTGCCGGGTTTTAATTTTCAAATCTAAGAGACTGTTTCCAATATATAAGGTAGGGTCCCTAGGCCTGGCCGGCGATCAGGATCATCTGTGGGGTGACTGGTAGGGGGAGGATGACCGGGGGGCCCCCACTGGCACCTGCCTTGGCTGGCGGCCTGGCCCTGCCCGCTGGCCGGCCCCACCCTCGGATTGGCCCTGGAAATATCCAACAATATCTAGACAGCACTGTGCCCAAAATTATATGATAAACACATATGACCGAATGAACTTTAGAATAGACAGAAAAATTTAGGAAATCATATATGTACACATAAACATATGCATGTCATATGTATTAGAACATGTGAATTTCAGAAGCTGTGCTACTAAATTCATTCCATGCTTCTAAATAATTACTGAACCCAATACTATGTTTTATGAAATCTCTCAAATACGTTGAGCTGTTTGCATATATATATATATATATATATAAATAATTTTAATTGTACATTAATTCACTTATTAATTGCTAAAATCTTTTTTCCAAATCTAGGAACTTAAAAAATATATATAACCTGGTAATTCATTCTTGAAGCATTCCTAGATAAAGTGATCAAAATTATACACAGCATTCTGTCACCTGAGCAGTGTCCCAAGAAAGTACTTGGCTAGGTTTTATTTTTTTCTAATGTAAGCATATTGCTGGTATATCATACTTCAGACTTTATCATGAAATCAAATTAAAACTTTCAACTAGTTAATTTGTATATTATGTTGTAGATTTTATCCTAGAGGAAAAAATTATCAAGGTAGGCAAGCATAACTGTGGAAGGCATTTCTCAAACTGAGTAGGTAAAGTACTTCTCCATGCATATTATTTTAATTGGCATATATATTCAGATAGTTTATGATAGGGGTGGGGAACCTTGTATCTGCCAAGGGCCATTTGGATATTCATTAACATCATTCACGGGCCATACAAAATTATCAACTTAAAAATTAGCCTGCTATATTTGATCAAACATTTAATTAACTCACCCCCAATGCCTTGGCAGGGCCAGACCAAATGATTTCATGGGCCTTATATGGCCCACAGGCTACACGTTCCCACCGCTGGTTTAAGAGAAAGAGGGTACCTATTTAATGTAAGCTTAGGTTCAGCTGTTGAAAAAGTAAAAGCTAATCTTTGCAATGCTGTTGTTGCATTAAGTGATAATTTGATCAGCACATACATACACATGCAAAGAAAGGTAGAGAGAAAGAAAGATATGATAAAAACAAAATTTGGATTCAGGAAGACAACAAAATGATGGCAGAAGTTGTTTAAAGTGTTGGAGTTGTCAATTTCAAGGTCTGTGTGTTTTCAAATGACCATTAATCTTTAGAGCTCAGACACCATTCCCCAAGCTCACAATTCACTGATAAAAGCTTTAATGGATTCTAACACTTTCCCACAGATTAGATATGTGACTTATAAGTCAATGTACTCTGATGGATTATGCAAAAATACCATGTAGGTAAAAGTTAAAGTAAGTGTTTGATAATTCTCATGCAGTGTACAAATTGGTATAAATATGAAGGCCACTGACTTGTGTCCTAATCCTTAGTGTTGAAGGACAATAATTCAAACATTTTAAATTCATCAATACAATTTGAGTTTCAGAAAAGAATAAAGTTTGGTGCAAACAAAACAGTTAAGTTGTGTTTATACAGATATGCTAAGTGTAATAGTGTACAGCTCTTACAACAGCACAGTGGGATATGCACTTTTGCAGTTAACAGTAAAGGACCTAGATTTTAATATAGTAATAGGGTCTGATTTCAGGATTGATATATAGATTTCAATCCTGACTCAACCAACTCACAAATTATGTGAAAACTGTCAATAAACATACACTCTCTCTATCCCTATTCATCATTTTAAAAAATTGCATTACTACCCTTCATCTGTCCCTCAGACTCTCAAAGTCAGTCAAATACTTGCCTAAATGCCATTGTTCCATCTGTAAGATGGCATTGTTGGCATAGGCAGCTAGTTAGGTATTAACAAAAGAGAAGTGGAAAGGCTGGCAAAACTTAATTAGAAAGGGAAATGACAGCTTCCCATACTCCAGGGAAGAGCCACATTGCCCGTCTGCCAGGGGGAGTAATGTCCCTCCATCTCTCCAAATAGGGAGGAAGGACAGGCTTTCCAACCCAATCACCCCAGGGAACAACCAACTGTTCACCTGGATTGGGGCAGGGGTGCTGGTGGGGCGGGTGGGGTGGGGGAGATAAGCAGTTAGGGGGAAATTCCTCTGCGGAAGCAGTAAAAGCCAGATGACAAAGCGAAAGTATGAGGCATGCACAGTAGGGGGCAAAACAGTGACCATCAAGGGGAGCAATCTAGCCTGGGAAAGTCTGGATAAAAGAATGGGTAGAATAAGGGTACAAAACCCTGGAAGGGACAGGAGAGTTTAAAAGAAAGCCTACTCTTCCCCAAGCCCAAGGAAATATAATCAAAGCCTGACAAAGGCCCAAGGTGGGCACCCTCTCTCTTTGGCAGTCCAGCTGGCTGAACCGCAGCACCAATCATGAGCTGGATGGAAACGGAAGCAGCTCTGGGTCCTGACCCTCTGCCTTGGCTTGGTGAGAACAAGTGTGGGCCTGTGGCTCCAGAGGCTGCACTTTGCCCACAGGCAGACGAAGCTGAGCCACCTAGTCCAACATCAGACGTGGTGTCACTGGGGGAGGAGTGGGGAGGGGGGCAGTCCTTAGTTTTCCCTCCAGTACTTCTTGCCACTAGACTTCAAATCCTCCTATGCATGTTTCTCTGAAATGCATTCCCTGTGATACTGTGGAAGAACCCTATTTCCTCTGGCAACAGTATATCATCTATATTTTTAGTTAGAGTAACAATACAGTAAATTATTATAGTGAAAATGCTTTCAATTATGTGCAATATTTTGAAATTTTTTTTGTTCATGCCAATGATAAGAAATTCAAATGGACTGGCTGCAGGGGAGCCATTAGTGACCTTGGGTCAAGGAATGCTAATTGACCCCAATTGAGAAGTTAAACGCATTTTCTGGCTTCATTAGCACAATTCTCTTATCCACTGTTTAACCAGTCACAGACCCACGTTGTCAAAAACAGGATTATGCACTTTAGCAATAAACTGATATACATAGAAAACTACAGGTATTTATGCAAAACACAGTTTTAAAAAATTTTACTTCCCCATAACCTATCTCTTTTTTTTTCTTTATTGATTAAGGCATTATATATGTGTCCTTATACCCCTCATTGCCCCCTCCCCATATCCTATCTCTGAAGCCTAAATCTACACTGATTGCCAAAGTCACTTAGTAAAAAAACAGGATCTTGTGCTTTGCTCAAGTATATATTTTTAAACAGTTATTAATCATACATTTTAGAAAACACCAACACATCCATCAAAGCAGAAATCTTGTCAAGAAGAGGTTTTTGTTTTTTTTAAAAAAACTGATTGAAAAATATCCAAGCTCAGAAAAAACGATGATATTCTTACCTTCTGAAAATTCAAAATTGGATGAACAAAAATTAACAGTTCACTTCAGATATGAAGCTATTTCATATGGAAATTTAGGCAAAAGAAGATATTTTACATCTTACAAAAAATAAATTCCTAAATGATCACCACAGGGCCCTGGCCAGTGTGGCTCAGTTGATTAGAGTGTTGTCCAGTATACCAAAAGATTGTGGGTTTGAACCCCAATTGGGCAACTTATCAATGTTCTCCTTTGCATCAATGCAAAGGAGGAACTCTCTCTCCTTTCCCCTCTCTCTAAAATCAATAATCATATCCTCAGACAATCAACCTTAAACATAGGTATTAATTTCCATCATAAGATATACATGATCTATTTACTAAATTATTTCAAGATTAATTAAATTCCTAAACTATTGTTTATTTCTGCTCTTGTCTGTATGACAGAGAGAGTGGAAGGAACTCTTTGGTTAATTAATTACACAGAAGAAATAAACAAAAATGCTGGATAAAATATCCAAAACAAAACAAAAACATGATGACAGTTGTGTTAGTGAGAATAAGTTAAATCTTAGAATGCTATAAATAAGATAAAATTGAGAATCCAGAGGGGGGAAAAAAGTCAGTCCTGAAGTAGTGTTTGCTGTAGGAACTTCTACCAAAGACACTAGCCCCAAATTTAGATTGTAACAGGTCTCACATGAAAGACAATATAAGGACTCTACTGTGGGAGGATGAAGCAAAGACTTCCCAAACAAGCCTTGGTCTCCTAAAAGACAGTACCTTCAATGGGCAAAGTAAACTCAAAAAGAAAAACAAAAAGAAGTATTAGTAGAGGGAGACAAAATAAGATGATTCTTCCCTAACAATTTTTAACTACTAGTTGAGTATCACACTGTATTGGAACTGACATTTATAACATTTGTGTCTACCTAAAAACGCACAGGCAAAAATAAAGTAATGATTGTCCTAGATTTTTAAGGCCATGAGGGATCTGTCAGAAGCAACTATAAATACTTTCTGGACAAACTCAGTTAAACCTTCAAAAAATGCCCACAGACAAAGTGCAAGTGCCATGGACTCAACATCAAAGATCACAAAAATATATGAAAAATATATGCAGAAATAACCATTGTGAATGGGAGTTATGAGAAATAACAAAATGCAACACCATTAAATATATATACATACTAGAGGCCCAATGCATGAAATTCATGCAAGAGTAGGCCTTCCTTCCCCCTGCTGCTGGCACCAGCTTCCCTCTGGCACCCGCGATCCGGGCTTCCCTTGCAGCCCCGGCTTCGTCCAGAAGGTAGTCCAGAAGGACATCTAGTCTAATTAGCATATTGCGCTTTTATTATTAAAGATATATACTTTGACACTTTGACATTAGAAATTCAATCCAGAAATAAAAGTAGATTATATTCCACAAAATATGTATACAGTTGGCATCCTGAAGAATAGATAAACTACACAATATAATATAGACAAGAAGACAGTAAACATGAATGTGTGCTAAAGACATTATTAATGGTATAAGCTAGAACTATCATATTACAAACTGGACTTAGAATAGGTGGTGATAGTGAGAGTGGAGAAAGGGAAATATTAAAAATATAAGGTGTTTTTTCTCTCTTCTGCATTCTCTTCCTATATCTATTCTCTTCAACTCATGAAGATTCAGTCCTAAAGCAAATAGGTGGATACAACTCAGGTAGCAATCGAAAGCTGATTGGACTAGAAAGGATATCTACATGAGAAGTGGTGGGAGGGTACAATATGTTGGAGCCTGAATAGTGTGAGGAGAAAATCCACATGTATTTTTTAAATACAGTGTTCCTTATACAAATAAATAGATACATTAAGTATAATTAAAGCCAGTTTCTCATTATTAGAGAAGGTAATTATAAATAAAAAAATAAAAAAACTAGAATAGACCTTATAGTTTTAGATTAGATTTGAATATACCTATGTGCACTCAAAATTTTGATGACAGATTAATAAATGATAGATAGAAGCATAAATATTGATGGAAATGTAACTAAATATAAATTTCCTAACTCATTCAGAGAGCTGGAAGCAGCAATACCCCAATAGCAATAACATACAGAATCTTCAAGTTTTGGCTTACAAATACCACTCTCCTTTAAAACATTCTCATTGAAGAATGGCTGATACAGGCTATAAACAAATAAAAGTGTACAATGATCCTGGAACAACCTATTTTGACAGATAGAAGGAAACTGCTCAAGGATGCAACCATGTCAAAACATACAAACTGAATATACCTACTGGTCAAATATCCATAAATTTGAACATCAAAATAATAATAAAAATAATAGATTATAACATTAAATAAAATAGGAAAACAATAATCTAATGTTATTTTTTTTAAAAAAAAGAAGTTTCATAAGAAGCAGGCATTTACACAGTCTCAAAGTATCTCCTAAGAAAATATTTATTAATTACAAAGGAAAAAGTATAACTTTTGAGTAATAAAATCTGGCAGACATCACCTTATTCAAGTGATCAAAGTGATCATCACTGCTAATGGGACAAATCTAAAGTTTGCACTAACTAATAGGATGCTATAAGAAGACAGTATTATATCTGTGATGTTCCTGCTAACATGTCGTAATGGAGGAAACATTACAAAATTCCATGCTAAGGAACATTCTAAAAAAATAACTACCATAATCTCAAACATGTTAAGGCCATGAAAGTTATATAATAACTAAAGAATTGTTTGAAGTTGGAGGTGGGAGTTTTTTCTATACGCTATAATATCATTGGAGGTCCTATATTGTACATATCACATAGAATCCTTAAGTATTTTGTCGGTGAATTCATAATTTAAAAATTGCACTTACAGAAATTAATTTTTATTACAAAAACTTATACTAAGGTCAATGAATAGTTTCATAGACCCTGAGTATACTTTTCTATTAAAAAAAATGTAAGTCTGAGGGACAGTGAGGGCACCATGATTCGAGAGAAGGTCTGCAAAGTAATTTACACCTTTTTTTAAAAATTAGTTAAGCAACTCTGAAAGTCTGAATTCACAAAGGCTTTATATAGAACCCCAAATACAGTAAGAACTCTTTGAGTGCTTAAACTGCTACTGGTTGCAAATTAAGCAAAAGAAGTTATGTTTTAGTCCCCAAGTTATTATTGCAAAGAAATTACAGCATACATTTACTGTTCAAATTTTACCCTAGTGACCTGAAATGTTGAATGTGGGATCTCTTTAAGAAGGAAGCTTATGCACTTGATTTTGGTTTAGTAATAAATACTGAATTTTAATTTTAATAAATTTTCTGTAGTGTAAAGAATAGTTTGTATTTCAAACTATATTATGTAAATACCAACTGCAAATTATTACAGAAAGTAAATATCTTTAACCACTAAAGATACTTAAATTAAAAATATGAAATAAATATATTTAATATGTGCAAAAAACTAATAATTCAGAGTTATCCCAAAAGAAGTAACAATGTTCAAACAGCCTACAAAATTCTAAACTACTCATAAGGGCAAAATTTTTCATTATTTCCAGCCAAAAATACATATTAATATACAAACAATATTGATAAATAGTGATTATCAATATAAGCATGAAAAAAGTAAAAACTTTCTAACAATTCATGTTTTATGACATTGAAATGAGCTTTCTTATGAGAAAAATCAGTTCCATTTCCTGAAGGCAAAGAAAAAATAGGCAATCACCCTTCAGAGAAATTAAAAAGAAGATAATTATATGTTAGTGCTGACATTCTGTTAATTCATGGACAGGGAGGCCTTGTGTGGAGTTATTGGTAGGTATATGTTATACTCATAAATATTGTAGAAAATCACACACATCATAATATCATAATAATCTGGCCACTCAGTATATATATATCTGAGTGGCCAGATTATTATGATCTCTGAATGAATAACAATCTGGCCACTCAGTGTATATCCTATATAATAAAAGGCTAATATGCAAATTGTCCCCTCGACCAGGAGTTCGACCATGTCCCCTCCCCCTGGCCAGGCTGGCCGGACCCCACCCAAGCACGAATTCATGCATGCACCGGGCCTCTAATACATATATATATATATATATATATATATATATATATATATATATACACACACACACACACACACACACACACACACACACATACATACATGTATACACACATATGTATATATATGTATATATATGTATATATATGTATATATATGTATACACACACACACATATACATACATACACACACTGAGTGGCCAGATTATTATGCATTCAGAGATCATTATAATAATAATCTGGCCACTCAGTGTGTGTGTGTGTGTGTATATATATATATATATATATATATATATATATATATATGTACACACATACACACACACATACACACACATATATACACATATATAAATATATATGTATGTGTGTGTGTGTATATATGTTGATTTGAGAGAGGAAGGGAGAGGGAGAGAGAGATAGAAACATCAATGATGAAATTATGGCAAGAATCATTGACTGGCTGCCTCCTGCATGCCCCTACTGGGGTTTGAGCCTGCAACCCAGGCATGTGCCCTGACCAGGAATCAAACCATGACCCCCTGGTTCATAGCATGATGCTCCACCACTGAGCCACACCAGTCAGGCGAAAAGACATATTTTTGTAAAAAGGGCCTGACAAATGTACCAAAAGTATTGCAGCCTGCTAATTATCCTCCAAATGCATTTCACCACTTCACCTTTTAGTAAACAACGCCTGGGTTTTGTAGGAACAACTAGAGAAGTCGCAGCCTCCCTGCCGCCAGCTGGTCCTGGAAGTCTGTTCAGTGACTCTGAGGGGAAGGGTTGTGTGCAGGTTCCAATCATATCTGAATGAGGACCCGTTTGTTCTCTGCTTTCTCTTTTCCTTTCACACAGGCCAGACAGCAGAAACTGTGAGAACATATCAATTTCGACAGTGCAGACAAGGAATACTTGGAGATAGCACATTAAAACGTAGAGGGAATTCTGAGTTTTGTAGTCACTTCATTTGGGGTCTATTACTGTGTCTTAGCCTAGTGGCTTCTTATGTGCAGGTATGGGACGACTATTTGGAGAGTGTGGAAGCATAGATAGATTTAAGGGAATTCATTTTCAAACCTACAAAGTATTTGCCTGAGAGCATGACTGAGTTACTAAAATAAAGCTCTTCAACTCTACAAAAGAACCACATACCCAGTTAACTACCCCTACCTTAGTATCGTATCATTCTCAGGCTGTGGAAACCCACTTAGCATAAAACTGGGAAGTTTTTTAAATGATTAAATAAGAATCCATAAACTCACAGGACTTCTCACATTCCCCGTCACAATTATAGTTAAGTAACATGAATAAAAGGAGGAATCTAGATTCAATGAAGGCAGTTGGTTCTAGTGCCTGTTCTCTCCATCTCTCTCTCTCTCTCTCTTTCTCTCTCTCTCTCTCTCTCTCTCTCTCTCTCAAAGTTTTTAATTGCCTTTTTAAGAGAGAGAGGAAAAGGGAGGGAGGAAGGGAGAGAGAGAGAAACACTGATAGGCTGCCACCGAGGATCAAACTGGCAACCCTTTGGTGCATGAGATGACACTGAGCCACACCATGTCTGTTCTTTTCATCATAAGACAGACTCTAAAAAGACAAGCCGAGAAGAGAGAACCATCACATACAGAGCTCTGCTCATTGATATTGTTTCTAAGTCATATCAACAATCATTCTCAAGGTGTAAAGCCTCATTTGAATCACCCTTGAGTCTCCTAGGAGTCCTAGTTTAAGAATAAAAATAACAACCCAAAGCTAAAATGTATGGAACATTAACCATATGCTAGGCACTGAATAACACCATTTTCACTCTGCATTATCCTCATTTTACAGAATGAGGCACTAAAAGGTGAAGCAGATATTTTAAAGTGACATGGAAAGTGGTTAAGTAAATATTAAACTATCAGACTTGAAGTAATAATTTGTACTTATATAGTCCAAGGCCTCAATTATAGGTAACTTGTCTGATAAATAAATATCAATAAAGGTGAACATAGATTTATGATCCCTTCTAGACTTTACCCTATCGAATAAAAGAGTAATATGCAAATTGACCGTCACTCCAACACACAAGATGGCTGCTCCCATGTGGTCAAAGATGGCTGCCCCCATGTGGACACAAGATGGCCGCCACAAGATGGCCAGCAGGGGAGGGCAGTTGGAAGGGATCAGGCCTGCAAGGGAGGGCATTTGGGGTCAATGAAGCCTGCAGGGGAGGGCAGTTAGGGGTGAGCAGGCCGGCAGAGGAGGGAAGTTGGGGGTGACCAGGCCTGCAGGGAAGGGCAGTTAGGGGTGACCAGGCCAGCAGGGGAGGGAAGTTAGGGGCAAACAGTCTGGCAGGGGACCAGTTAGTCATCAATCAGGCTGGCAGGCGAGAGGTTAGGGGGTGATCAGGCTGGCAGGCAGAAGCGGTTAGGGGAAATCAGGAAGGCAGGCAGGCGAGCAGTTGGGAGCCAGCAGTCCTGGATTTTGAGAGGGCAGTCGGACATCCCTCGAGGGGTCAGAGATTGGAGAGGGTGCAGGCTGGGCTGAGGGACACCCCCCCGCCCCCATGCACGAATTTCGTGCATTGGGCCTCTAGTATTCTATAAAAGGCCATAGATTTTGTTAAGCAAGAAATCCTTTTGATTACTTAAGACATCATAGAAAACCATACAATAATATTGCCAAAAATGTTGATGCTTTGCATATGGATAATGTTAACTACTTTACTTTTCTATCTATGTAGTCAATCAATTAGTCACATTAGATGGCTTGTCTATTTGAATCCTGGGTTTGCATGAAAATCTATGCTGCTATAGATCTTTATGCATAAGTATTAGGGTAGATATGGGTAAAAACATAGGAATAAAACATCTGGGTTGAATAGATAACTATAAGTGCAATTTTATTAATAACTTAAAATATTTTCTAAAGTAAGTATAGGTTTAACTACATTAATAACTTCAAAGAATTTCCAAAGTGATTATACCATTTTACATCTCCTCTTCTACCAGCACTGCCTGAAAGTTCTAATTGATAAACATCTACACTACTATCTCAATATTTTAAATTTTAGCCATTTTAGTGTGTATATAGCTGTGTCATGCTTTTTTGATGTGCATTTCTCAAAAGATTAATTTTGAACATACTTTTATGTGCCTGTTAGAAATTAATTTATCTTGTCAATTGTCTGTTCAAATCTTTTGGCCATTATGTTGGCTTATTTTTCCCTTACCATTAAGTTGTAAGAATTCTCATTATTATTGTTATAAGTGAAAACACATGTTTTTAACATTTTCTCCAGTCTCTGAGCTGCTATTTCCTCCTCCTTGTTTAAGAAAAGAAGCTTTTAATTTTGATAAAAGTAGATTTATTCATTTACAAATTATGAATGCTTCCTCTCAATTATTCTTTCCTTTCCTGATGTCACACAAATGATCTCAGAGATTTTTAAACAGATGTTTTAGTTTTCACTTTTATGTTTGTATCTATGATTCAATGTGAGTTAAGTTTTTGTATAATGACTGTTAATGCTCAAGGTTCATTTCCCCCCCATAAATATATGGAAGTTGTCAGCTTAATTTGTAAGAAAGATTGCTCTCTCCCTCATTTAATATTCTTAAAGTTTTGGCCAAAGATCATTTGAACTTATACTAGCATGTGGAACTTACTTTTAGACTCACAATTCTTTTGATTTAACAAATATGTCCATTCTTACTCCAGTGACACACTGTTTTGATTACTCTATAAAAAATTCTTGAAATAAGTTCATGTAAGTCCTCTATCTTTGTTCTTTTTTGTATAGTTTTTGACATTAAATGACAATTGCATTGCTATACAAGTTGTAGCAAAAGCTGAATAATTTTTGCAAAATACCTGTTAGCTATTAATTGTACTAAATGTATAAATTAGTTTTCAATAAATATATAAAATGGAATTAGATACTTAGTTTATATATCTATTATAAATTGTAATTATAAATATGACATAATAAATCAAGTTATAGATTTCAAAGACTGCTTCTATAATTTAACATTGTAATATCCAAATATGTCCATATTAAAAAATATGGACCTTATCTCATTCATCTTTGTGGCTACATATCACATTTTTCCATTATATCAATACACCACCATTGATTACTTTTAGAAAATTCAGGATGTTTCCATTATTTCTCTAGATTAAACAGCTCTAAAATAAAAATCTTGTACAGAAATTTGATATAGCAGCCTGCTTATATAACCAGGGTAAATTTCTAAAATAGTAATAACTAGATTTGTACATTTTAATTTTTCAAATGCACATTTTAAAAATGTGAAAATATCCTTCATAAATACTGGCCCAAGTTAGATTTTTATGACTGCATAAGAGGGCCCATTTCCATAGACACCTGAAAACTTTAAGTATGATAAACCTTGTCCTTTTTATTATTTTTCTAATTATTTTGATTATTATCTACTGATAAAATTGTGAAGAATTTACCTGACTGTACTAGAACCTATTAGACATATAATGATTGTTTAGGTGTTCTTAAAGTTTTGGGTGAAGCCAGAAATGTGTAAATTCTAGAAGTAAACTTAAAAAATAGTTGCTCATTCCATGATAAATGAATCATTAGTTAAATATGTCTGAGTACTTCCTATGTTTGCAAGCATTATTTATATACTTTAGATAAATTGGTGAAGAAGACAGACAAATACATCATTTTTCATAGACCTCAACTATAAAGGTGTTGAACATGTAATAAACTAACAAATAGTTATAATAAGAAATATAAAATACTCATTAGTTTTCAAGAAATATGTATTGAGCACCTACACCCCTTAGGATATATCACTGAATAAGGCAGAAAACATTTGCATTCTTGTGGACCTAATATTTTAGAAAAAAACTACATAACAAATATGTAAATAAATTGTATTGTACGCCGAAACCGGTTTGGCTCAGTGGATAGAGCGTCGGCCTGCGGACTCAAGGGTCCCAGGTTCGATTCCGGTCAAGGGCATGTACCTTAGTTGCGGGCACATCCCCAGTAGGGGGTGTGCAAGAGGCAGCTGATCGATGCTTCTCTCTCATCGATGTTTCTAACTCTCTATCCCTCTCGCTTCCTCTCTGTAAAAAATCAATAAAATATATTAAAAAAATTGTATTGTACGTTAGATGCTTGAAAGTAGCATAAAACAATGGTCTAGAGTAAGGGGAATTAGAGGGCAATAATGAGGGGTGCACAGAGTACTATGACAATGTTATGGCAGAATGATGAGTGATCACTAAGAAAGTGATATATATAAGCTGAGATTAAATGACAAAAAAAGAAAATATCCATTTGAAGATTTACAGTCAGAGGGAATAGATAGTGCAAAGGCTCTACAGCAGAAAAACAATTGGCATATTTGAAGTTGAACAAAAAAGGTTGGAGCTTAGACTTAATACAAGAATCATAGGAGCTGGTTTTAGAAGCTGGAAAGGGCCATGGACTTAAGAAAGACATGTATAGAAAAGCCCATCATTTTAAATCATGAAAAATTAAATATGTATATATTCATAAATATTCATATAATTGTGTGTGTGTGTGTGTGTGTGTGTGTGTGTGCGCGCGCGTGCACGCGCGTGTATGTTTCTGGAAACAACCACATAGTGACATGAATGATGGTACTGAGCCCATGTTGTCATTTGATTCCACTGACTTTTTAATAGGATTGGGTAAATTTTCTGAGTTGTTCGAAATGAGATGTCAGGAGCATGCCTTGTTGATTTGTTACATTCAGGAGTGGCCAGAAATGATAAATATATATGCCAGAGAAGCCATAACATTGAATGAGAGAAGATGGCCACAAGGTGTCTGAAAAGAAGGAAATGATAAAAAGAGAGGATGGCATGTAACTGAAATGCCAAGAGTAATACACACACACACACACACACACACACACACACACACTCACACATAAACACAAAACAAAAACAAAAAAACCAACAGGACATAACTTCCTTTGTATTTATTTAACTCCATTTTACTTCTGTTATGTCTCTATTTCATCAGAGGAGACATGATTAAATATCATTTGTGATTCTTGCTATTATCTACTGTTTTGTCTAAATTGCATAGATGGGAGAGGAAGAATTTTTTGTCTTCATTTTAATCTGTCTATGTTAGTCTTGTCCTCAAACACCAGTCTACACACTTGCCAGTGAGTTCCCCTCCACAATCCTTCTTAGACCTCAATTTTCTCCCCCAATATTCATATGGTAAACACAGCACCATATTCATTCTGCTGTCCATTAATATGTCCATCATTTTCTAAGGTCTGTTCTTCCACTTCTTTCTTCTCTTTCCTATTTTCTAAAGTTGTGTCAAAGAAGAAGGACTTAACACCCTTCTACTTTTAAATTTCTTAAAGCATACAGGTCTCTCTGTATATTACCATCTTCTTTCTTAGGAGTTAGCACAGGAGCAGGTTTTTAAAGATTACGCCCCTTTTCCTGGAGGCCATTCACTAATTTCACCTTTATTTTTCCATCCCTGGCCATCCTCAACCCCACAAAATCTGTCAATCTGCTTTCTAAAATCATTTTTTACTGTTGTGAATCATAATATGCCTTGAGGCCCTAGATTTGGAAAACCAAAATGCAAAACGGAAAAGTGAAAATAATGATGAGTTCTTTTGCTTTCATATGCCTCCCATGAATGAATGAGCACAGCACAAGTGTCACCTGATCTGGTGATGGTGTGAGTATATGTGCACATGCACACTGGGGAGGGATATTAAACCCCAGGGTAGATCAAGGGGCCCAAAATATAGAATGCAAGGCAAATGCACCTGCTAATCTCTTAAAATTGTTATACTGCTACCGATTAATAACATTTCAAGTTGAAATGCCAGAGCAGGACACAAGATGGAAAACTTTATCTTAAAGGCAAATTGAATTTGCGAAGTATTTAGATACTCACTTTTATATGCTTGGTACAACTGACCACAAAATGAAATGAACTTAAAATGTTGCTATCATCTAGATGTGGATTTTAGAGAAGTCCCTTGAGTCCTTAGAATAAATAAAGGAAAAAAGACAAAGACCACAACTAAATTTAAAACATAAAATTAGTTTTATTTATTTTTAAATGAGTTCCCGTTTTTGCTTACCATTCATGCAATACATTATAGCAATTTGTAAGAAATAGTATCATTACTAATTATAGTGTTTTGAACTTCAAAGAGCAGCAATATAGTGAAAACTAAGCTCATGGAAGAAGAATTTGCTCTTATATATAGAGATTTGCTTTCACATTTTATTAACCTGTCTATAAAACCTTCCCACAACAATGAATTCAAGTATAGTGAGAATACATACTTTAGCTTTAACTAGCTGTCATTGAACAAAGTCTTTGAAAGTCTTTAGATACTATCTAGCTACATATACATCTGTCACTAAAATGAGTGAGTGAGCTAATTAGAAATCTAAAAGGTAAGGGTAAAAAATTTCCTTGTTAAGTATAATTGATAGGACAAATCTAATTTGAAAGGTTAACAAGCACTTGAAAACTACTGAATCAAGCAAATAGTGATACACCTAATATAATTACATGAAATTTTAGGGCATTTTTATTTGTTAAAATTTGTACTTCATCATGTCAAACAAAATCTGAATAAAATATATTACAGAGTATATTATGTAAAATATGAACTGGGGTTTTTGATTCAAATTTCAAATCCACTTAATTAAACAGTATTTGTATGAACTATTTCTTTTGAAATATCATTATAAAATGTATGCATTTTATACATTTGGTGACTATTATCTGGGTACTTGATATATCTCAGACACTAATTAACAAGGCCCTGACCCTATTTTCAAAAGCTAGTGTGATCCACACAATGATAATTTTAAAAAGTATAATAAGTAATTTTATAGAGGAATTTAGAGTACTTAATGCAGAAAATAGAAGATGCACCTAACTCAGAGATGGGAGAGGGAGGATTTGGGAAATGTTTCTAAGTGGAGTAGACTCAATGATTAGACATTATCTAGACCACGAAAGAGAAGAAGATTGCTCTAAGCAGAGAAAAGTCAGCAGGTGATAAAGCTAAGAGGAAGAAGAAATTAGGCACATTTGTGCCACCCTAGGGAGCTGAATAACCACATCCCAAAATGGACAAGAGAGCATAGTAAGAAAACTGGCAGCTAGATGCCTGAGGCTTAGAGGTTGCATGTATCAAAATAATGGTTTGAACTTTGTTTTCAAGTCCCCTGTGGGATTTTAAACCTAATGGGTTCAGAGATGCATATTTTATCTTATTTCAAAAGGAGATTTTCTTTTAGAGATATTTAGCAGTAAACATGAAATCCAGTATACAAAAGCAGTAAATATGACAGAACCAAGAAGATATGACCCATAAGATATAACGCAAGGCATCTTTTCTCCTTTCTTTTTTTTAAATTTTCATCTCATATTCCTCAGTGGGTAAAACACTGTCTGCCCTTCCTTGTGGGATATCACAGCAGAAGAAGATGTAAAACGTTTGGTCAACTGTAATAGTACAATTGTTCCACCATGATTTTTAGATTCACAAAATCTAACAAGGATTATGTTTTCCAGATGTTGAAATATACCTCAAAGATTAGCATCAGACTGGTTATTTTCAAAACACAGAGCAGTATATAACGTCTCAAGGCACTTAGGGCCATGTTTAACTCAAAAGCAATTTTGAGGTGATCTTTGCAAGAGACTAGCATTACTGATTATTTAGGTCCTAACAGTCTCTTGCACTGACATTCTTTATCCTGAAAGAGAAAATATTTCTTCACTAGTTGAAAAATGTATCTGTATGTGTAAGGTATTTTGGTCATTCATATATGAGAGTATATTTCTAGAAGGATTTTCCCCTTATAATATTTATACTAAAGAAGGAAAAAAGGGAAAGTAGGGAAGGAGGCATGGCTGGAACTCAACCCCAGTAAAACCTCAATCACTTATTCAATTCCAAGCCTATCTGGTGTCTAATCTGCCCAGAATCTAAGAAGTGGGTACACAGACTGGACTAAGAATAAGAACTTAATGAGAATAAACAGAATAAAAGTTTTGTAAAGGGAGAAGTTAGACATCTCCCAATGAGTTTATCAGAAAGAGCTAATGGGTCAGTGAGATCAGACACACTTATCATGTTTAGAACAACAGTTCAGGAATGAAAGTTTTACTTTGCTAAAAACAAAAACAAATAATTAATATGGTACAGACAAGTAATGAAGGCAAAAAAAAAAAAATGAGGAAGAGAGGAAGGGAGAGCACCCAGAGAGACCTTTAAGGAGCTTCTGAAGAGTTAAAGAGATGATATTAACTTTGCAGGTATTTTTACTGTCTAGGTCAAACGTGTATCTCATGAGCTTACACTAGAAGATAAAACTAAGTAGTAGGTTCTAATAACCAATGAAGAAAACTAGGGATCAACCAATGAATGCAAAAATAAGTGTAACAAATCAGTGTTTCTATAAAAGTAAAAAAATAAACACCAGGGATCAAAATTGTCCCTGAATTAAGTTTGAGTGTTAGGTCAAATAAGTTGATCAGAGAAAATTTTAGCTCAGGAAAAAGAATCAAAAGCAAGAGCAGTCAATTCAATGTATTGCAGAACTAGTTACATCTATTAAATTTTATTAATGAATTTTTCAATAGGGAATCTATTTCCCAAGAGAAAAAGGGCTTACTGAGAAAATGAGTTAATATATTAGGCCTAGCTCTAATAATAGTTTTAAAAGAGTTCCTAATTCTCTCTTAATTTTTTAAAACAAATTCTTTTTCTTCTTGTCGCTACTACTACTGCATAATTTTTTTAAGTCTGCAGGATTGTTCAAAAAGAGCAGAGAGTTAAGGAATTCGGATATTGCTATGCTTTACAACAGATTTGTAATTGAAGCAGAAACGTATTTGATGAAAATCACACTCAAATATAATGAAAAAAAACCCTAGGTCCTCTTGGAAACAAAACAAGGCAAAATTAAAGACATAATAAAGAAAATGACACAGAATTTTAGTTATTTAAGTAACAAGAGACTCCATCATTCCTTATAAGCTGAAACCAGTCATCTTCTCTCCTAATGAATTGCAATGGCATTTTGTATGACATTATTTATTATATATTTACAAGAGGCCCAGTGCATGAATTCATGCACAGTGAAAGTAAATTAATTAGAAGGTGGCCAGTGGGGCAGGATTGGGTGAGATGTGCTGGACATGCCCTGGAGCCAACCTCCTGTGATCCCTCCCTGGCCGGCCACACCTGGGATGGTGCTGGGGCTCGAAGTGCTTCTGCAGAGTGAGCGGGGTCCTTCCAGCAGGTGGGGTCCCTTGGCCTGGCCTGCAAGGATCAGGCTGAAACCGGCAGTCCGACATCCCCCAAGGGTGCAAGAGGGCATTCTGCAAAGTTGCTGTTGCTTGGCAGCTCCTGCATTGAGTGCCTGCCCCTGGTGGTCAGTGTGTGTCATTGCTACCGGCCGGTTAGCCGGTTGGCTGGTTGCTTAGGCTTTTATATATATAAATTCATTGATTCATTCATTGCATAATCATGAGCATCTACCAAGTGGTGGAGACTGTGTTTTTCAATTACCAGTTAGCCTACTGGATCTAGAGATTAGTTATGAAAACTGCCTTGTAAGACACAGAGGAACAATTGAACAATTGCATCTGAATCTGGTAAATATTTTAGAAGGGAAAGCATAATAAACTCAGAGGTACATGGGGTGAGGGGTATGTGTAAAGACCCAGAGTTGCAAGGATGGTCACAAAGGATATGAAGAGAATGAAGTTTGAACTGAGACCTGAAATGTTTACAGGAGAAGTTAGCAAATAGAAGGCAAAGTACATAAAAAATGATATTTCAGGAAGAGGTAGCACTATGCACTATAATAGCAAGAGAAGCTTGTTCTAGGAAATAAAAATGAAAAGAATAGCATAGCTTATACACAGAATTGAGAGAGAAAGAACAGTAAGAAGTTTAGTTGCCTATTCAGATTTACAAAGAATCCTCTAACTGCAGTATGGAAACAAATAAATACTTGCTAAATAAATTAAAACATTTTTGTAGTAATGCCTGCCACAGATGGCAGCTTAAAGTACAGTAGTGGTGATGATATAAAAATTAGTTGCCAGATTACAAAACTATTTAAGAAGTAGGTGTTACCAGTTTTACTAATTAAATGGATGCAATTCTTAGGGATTGTTGCAATAAAAGTTTCATTAGATTGAGCGAGAAATACAGGACCTGACAAATGTAGATTTATAGCTCTGAGTATGCAAAACAGAGTTTATTATTATTATTTATTATATTATTTTCCATATGAACAACTGTAAACCTACTTTTGCTCCACCCTGTATTATAACAGAATGAGCAATGAATGTATAATCAGTAATTAAAAACAAATATAAATCTTTCAAAAAGTTTGGCTGGAAAGGGAAGAGAAAAATTATTTGGCAGTGGTGTGTGTGTGTGTGTGGCGGGAGGGGTGAAAGGTGAGAAATTTGAGCATGGTTCCATGCAGAGCAGGAAGTAATACAAAGAAAAAATGGAAAATATACCAAAAAAGTAAGATTGGAAATGAAGTTCTATTCTTAATGAGGCAAATGTGGTTGGATTCAGAGCAAATGTAGAAGCATCGTCTTTATAAAGAAGTATAATTTTTTACAGTAAGTAAGAGGTAATAGATATGTTGTTCTTGAGGGAGTTGTGGCAGGAGTTTGAGGGACAGATAAATATTAAGGCTGAGAGTTAAACTGATCGTGAATTTAGGGAAAGACAAGAGAGATCTGGGAAACTGTGAGTATATGTGAGGAAGTAGCTATGAACCATTACATTTAATCTGAAACAAACAAAACAAAAACACAGGAAAAATAGAAGTGAAATAATAAACAGAGAAGAGAGTGATGAGGGGACTGAGGTCCCCCTTGAGTTTGAAGAATAAAGAAGTGGTGAACAAATCAAAGACAGGAAAGGACCGTTGATGGAATGTTTCTGTGAGTCACTTCATCAGTAGGCGTATCCCACTTATAGGGAAAACAAAGCAAGACATTTGCCAGAGGAAGATATGGCTAAAATGGGTTGAAGGAGAGAGTGAAGCAGATTAGGGAGATCAGGACCAAGGGCCAAATGGATTTTTGATTGGCTATTTAAATATTGAAATCATGCCACCCCTTCTCTCCAAAAAAGGTAAACAGAATAGCTGGGTGGCAAAAGACTTGATGAGAGGAGACAGCAATAGGAAGAGGTAGGACATAATATGTCCAAATGGCTGTTGCCTCAAAAGGGCATGAGGGTGACCCAAGGATGAAGAAATATTGATCTGAAATTGGTTTGGTATAAATACAGAAAACTGGTCCCTTCTCTCACCCTCTCTCACCCCCATATATATGAATGTGAAATAATCAACCTCCTCAAAATCAATAGCCATTTAATCCAAGCCATCAAAAAGTTCCCTTACAAAACAAATATTTTATTCATACATCTCTCCTGTTCCCTCCTTCCAATTTTCTCTATTTATGTTAAGCCTAATATTAATTTCCTTTCCACATCACAGACAATGTGTCCACTTTTATGTCTGTGGTTATGATATAGGATACCAATTATAGTATTGCCAGCACACTAGCAACCTGGCAACTAAAATTTTGTCTCGATAATTTTCCAGCATTTTTCCCTAACATTTTGCCAAAGCCTAAGAGGACTTTAACTAAAAATTTAAACTAGAAATTTTACCAGTATCGGAGAACACATATTTTGGTTAGAATATTTTCAGTCTGGAAGCACACACACACACACACCACACACTTCTAGTTCAAAAATGCTTCAAGCCCAGCCAGTGCGCCTCAGTGCTTGAGCATCAACCTGTAAACCAAGAAGTCACGGGATTGATTCCCACTTAGAGCACATGCCCTGATTGTGGGCAGTAGGGGGCATGCAGGAGGCAGCCAATCAATGTTTCTCTCTATCCCTTCCCCTTCCTCTCTCTCTAAAATCAAGACTATATAATAAAACCCTAATATGCAAATTGACCAAACAGCAAAACGACCAGTGGGATGACCGGTTGCTATGATGCGCACTGACCACCAGAGGGCAGACGCTCAACGCAGGAGATGGAGGCTACCCTGCATTGGCAGCAGCGATTGGGGGGCGGGGCTGGCCAGCAGGCGGCGTCAGGCCGCCAGCCAAGGCAGGTGCCAGTGGGGGCGCCACATTGCCCCGCCAGCCAGTCACCCCACAGATGGCCCTGATCGCCAGCCAGGCTTAGGGACCCTACCCTATATATTGGGAACGGTCTCTTAGATTTAAAAATGAAAACCTGGAAAGGCTACTTTCACACTGAAAAAACAGGATGATGCAGCGATGACATGCATGGACTCTGGCTTGCACATTTTGTGGTCAGCCCTGATTCTGACACATACAACTGTGGCACAAAGCCAATTACTTAACTTTTCTCTGCTTCAGTTTTTCCACCCATAAGATGGGGAAAATGATACTACTGCCTCAGAAGGATCATGTTATGTACTACTTTATAATCAGGGCAAAGAAATATAGCTGCCCATACAACAGCAAGATGCCTTTCACCTGTGTGAAAAGTATGGTCATTGGTGCATGTAGCATCCCGAATTGTGAGAAGGATGTCCAACTGCTGGTTTAGGTCCGACATCCTCCGAGGGGTCCTGGATTGTGAGAGAATGCAGGCTGGGCTGAGGGACACCCCCCCTCCCCCGTCATGCACAATTTCATGTACCGGGCCTCTAGTAAAAACATATTTAAAAAAAATTCTTCAAGCTAAGCTGACTTAATCATGTAGCTAATGCCTGTCTACTTGAATTGATTTATTGTTTCTCATAATATTCATTATTGAAAAGACTTCTGATGAGTTTGATTATGAAGTGATTATTTTCAAATTGTCTGTTAGGTATTAGACAGTACCTCTAAATTTTTCTGATGATTGTAAATTTTAATTTCTTCCAATCTTAATATATTAAATCTCAGAGATTCATTTTACATTCTAACCAAATATATAGTAAAACAAGGAAACATTGGTTATTAAGGGAGCTCTGCCATAAAATTCTGTTAGAAGTTTATTCAATTCTGATTACAGGACTATTGGTCATAAGATTACATTTTTAGCCTTGCAATTAAAACATTAAGATGATCCAGTTTCCTCCAGTTCCGGAGAGCCTCAGAAAACTGAATGTATATCGTGCTATGTTTGTTTTTTTTCTTTATATTATAGGTTTTGTCACAGGAATTGGGTTTTAGAATTGCATTGCTTCATATGTTCCTTGCAAGATAATACTATAGCTGTAACCTTTATCATGTTTTGTACTTTCTCTATAAGGTCAATTTGATCCTTAACCTTTATTTGCTTAGAAGTCAGTGAGAAGACAGAGGCAGGTGCACAAAATAATATTGGTAATTGAAAACTGGCCAAAAGTCAGCAAGCCATACCTGTCTTTCCAGGGTATTCTGTGCTTTTTGACTCTGATTCATCATCCTTGAAACCTAAATAAGCATCAGAATGAAAACAAAATGTCATAAATCAATTAATAAAAAAGCAAAATAATTTTTCGGTGGTTTTATTATGCCACTTCCTGCACAAAACAGTTTGTCACTGAGATGATTATTAATTTACCACATGAGAAACAGGAGCAATTCCCTCCAAGTTCACGTGTATCTGTGAAACCATCCGCAACATTACTTAATAGGAAAATTTTCTAACCTCTCACAAATATTATTGCATTATACATGTCAGTTCAAAAAGTACAAATAACTAAAGGGTATAGTTGCTGCAGTTATAATCTTTAATAGCATGTATCTGCAAGGATGTGGTCTGGATGTGGTTTGTTATTAACAAAATTAGTTTTGACTGTCTATCTTTAGGATCCCTGATAAAAATGAACAAACTTCCAAAATGGCCAAGTGTTTTGAGAACAGGATCTCAAATGCCATACACAGCCACCTGCATTCGTTATTTTGTCTGCATTACCCCAGTGTCATCAGACTCTTCTAGATGATGCCATTCACTTCTGTGCTAATATGTCTCAGTGATGCATCACTAACACTGAGCACTCTTCTCCTTTTGTCCATGTTCTTAGCTGTAAGATGAATATAATTCAGATCATTTACTTGACTTCCTGGTAAATATTAGTGAAAGGCAAGTTTATATTGCATTGGAATTGAAAACAAATGTCATAAATCAATTAATAAAAAAGTAAAATAATTGCATTCTATTTATTTAAATGGTTGTGTTTTTTGTTTTGTTTTGTTAAAGATCCAGCTATTTGACACATTGTATGTCATTTATAGCATCTAAGGATCTTGTCTAAAAGACTTTAGGCTAAGAGGAAAAATGATTTATAAGTTATATACTTTGTTGATTCCTCTACTTTGAAAATGTATTGAGTAGCCAAATAAGTGGTTGAATACTGCACATAAATGTCTAGAGACATGTTAGGGGGTCTGGGTCACTATAATAAAATGCATAGTTTAAATCAACTTGATGTTTTTGGATAGATTGACCTTTTTATTATTACAAGTTGTTTCTATCTCCACACACATTTTTTGTCTTAAATTCCAATTTTTTATTGTAATAAAATCTATACAAAATAAAATTATTTATTTTCACTATTTTCAAGTACATAGTTCAGTGGCATTAGTTTTATCCACATTTGGCAGTCGTCACTACTACACATTTTCAAAACTTTTTTATTGCTTCAAACAGGAACTCTGCAGCCATTAAGGAGTAACTCCCTATTCTCCTCTTGCTCTAGTCCCTGATAAACTGCGATCTATTTCTAACTTTGACTATTATAGATATTTCACATAAGTTGAATTATAGAATATTTGTTCTTTTGTGTCTGGTTTCACTTTAGCACATGGTTTAAGTCCCATCTACATTATAACATGTGTCAAGATAACTGTGTTTATATACACCACATTTTGTTTATCCATTCATGGGTTGATAAATACTTGGACTATTTCCATATTTTGGCTATTATGAACAATTCTGCAATAAACGTTGGCACACACGTTTCTATTTGTGCCCCTGTTTTCAATTCTTATAGGTACATACCTCGGAGTAGAACTGCTGGGTCACATAGTAATTCTGTGTTTGGCTTTGAAGGACTCGCAAAACTGTTTTATACAATGGCTGCATAGTTTAACATTTTAAATCCATTATGCCAATCTCTGCCTTTTCATTGAGAATTTAGTACATTTACATTTAAAGTAATTATCAATAAAGAAGGACTTACTTCTACTGTTTTGCTATTGACTCTTTCATGTGTGTCCTACAATTTTTTTAATTGCTCAAATCTGCTATTGAATCCCTATGGTCAATATTTTAATTTAGTAATTATAATCTTTAGCATCAAATTTCTTTGTTTTTTAAATAATTTTATCTCTCTTTTTTAATGTTATCATCTTGTTCTATATTGTTTCCATGATTTTCTTGAGTTTTTGCCAATGTTTTCCTTTAGATATTTTAGCACATTTAAGACTTTAAAAATATATTTGGTCAATTAAATCTAATTTCTATACTTCGTTAGTGATTGCTTCTGTCAATTTATTTTTTTCCTTCAAATGGAATAGAGTTTCTAGTTTCTCTGTATGCCTTGTAATTATTATTATTATTATTATTATTATTATTATTATTATTGCTGTTGTGGAAAACTGGACATTTGGGGTTTGCTGTTGTTTGATTTTTAATGCTGTAGTCACAAATTTATTTAATGACTTCCAAACTATTTTTTCAAAGACTGTATTCCATTGTGTGTATGGTCACTGAAGTCTCTATTTCCTCAGCTTGTGTTCAGCTAATGTTTTAAGAGATTTCCCTGAACAACAGTGAAAAAAGAAATCAATAAAACAAGAACAAACAACATGACACACAAAGACATAGAAAACAACAAGCAGAAACAAGCACTCTCTTTAAAACAGACTGTGATCATGTTACCAGTGGAGTCCCCCCTGTGTCCACACTTGTTGCTGGTGGAAGTGGAGCTGTTGGGGTACCACGGGAACAAGAATTTCCTGAGGCCCTCATGGGAGGATGAGCTTTCAAGGAAAGCTTTATTGATTTAAGTGAGTTCACCTCCAAGGTCTCCCTCCATTCCACCATGGAAACAGCCTCATATTTGTCTTTAGCAGGGCTAAGACCAAAGCCACTTCTCAGACTCTCACTCCATAGTAAACACAGTCCAGTCCAGCATCTGAATAACTTAGCTTGTGTCCCCATCACCAGTCCATTGCTAGTGGGGCCATGTGGCTTCTAGGGCCACATGGCGGGCTAATGCAGGTCACAGAGCACATGAGTGCAAGGAAGCCGAAGCAAAGAAAGTGGAACAAGAGAGCAAGAAGTCATTGTCTAAGGGTTATAATTAAGAGCTTAACCAATTGAGCCTTCAAGATTTCGAATGCTTGCATTGGCTCAACCCCTGTGGCCAATTATCTTTTTCCCAGGTAAGACTGATACATTCCCAACCTCACTGCTCATGGGGTCCTCTTTGTTGGACCTCCTCCCCCAGGGATCTGCAGGGAATGGACCTATCATTGCCTGGGGAGTGTAAAGTTGGAGCTTCTCAGTGAAGCTGCCCAGATGACGATGCTTATAATGTCTGGCCTCCCCTTTGCTCTCTTTCTATTTTAATATTAGCTAGCTAATCATGATGGTAACAATAAGAGAGTAGGCCATTACATAATGATAATCAGGTCAACCCAACAAAAGAATACAACATTTGTTAATATTTATGCATCCAATGTAGGAGTACCTTAAAATATATAAAGCAAATACTAACAGACATAAGACAGAAACAGCAATACAGTAAGAGTAGGAAACTTTAATACCCTACTAAGATCAATAGATAAGTCATTCAGACAGAAAATCAATAAGCAAACATTAACCTTAAACAAGACATTACATTAGGTGAACTTAACAGATATATGTGGAACATCCCATCCAAAAGCAACAGAATACACATTCTTTTCAAGTACATTTGAATAATATTCCAGGATAAATCATATGTTAGGCCACAAGACAAGTTTTAATGAATTTAAGAAGACTTAAATCATATTAAGTATCTTTTTTCAATTCATAATGGTATGAAATTAGAAATCAACTACAAGAAGAAAACTGAAAAATTCAGAAATATACACAGAGTAAACAGCATACTCCTGAACAACCAATGGGTCAAAGAAGAAGTTTTTTTAAAAAAAATACCTTGAGACAAATAAAAATGGAAATATAACATATCGACACATATGGGATGCAGTGAAAGCAGTTCTAAGAGAGAAATTCAGAATAATAAATGCCGACAACAATAAAATAAGAAAAATCTCAAATAAGCAGCATCACTATACAAGCCATGAAACAACAACAACAACAAAATGAAGCCCAAAGTCAGTAGAAGAATGTATCAGAGAAAAAATAAACGAAATAGAATAAACAGACAGTAAAAAATCAATGAAACGAAAAGCTAGTTCTTTAAAAAAGTAAATAAACCCTCACCAGTTTGGCTCAGTGGATAGTGTCGGCCTTCAGACTGAAGTGTCCCAGGTTCAATTCCAGTCAAAGGCACATGCCTGGGTTGCGGGCTCGATCCCCAGTAGGGAGCATGCAGGAGGCAGATGATCAATGATTCTTTCATCATTTATATTTCTCTCTCTCTCCCTCTCCCTTCCTCTCTGAATTCAATAAAAATATATTTTTAAAAATATATAAACAAAATTGATAACCTTTAGTTAGACTTACAATGATAAAAAGATAACTCAAAATCAGAAATGAAAAAGAATAATTTTAAAATTTGTACAATTAATGTGTTCTGGGTAAATAAAGTGTTGCTGCAACCCTGTTTGCTTTAAATTGTGGTTTTCTAGAAAAAATAGCAGAAAGATTTTAGGCTTTAAAATTTCAAAGTATGACTCCATATGCCTATTCACTTTAAGCTGACATAATTTAGGGGGGTGGAAATGGAAGGAATGTACCTTGAATATCAAACTGAAAATAAGACAGTACATCAATAAATAAGAACACAAATACTGAATATTTTGAGCTATGGGTATACTAAAAAAATTCCAAAAAATGACAGAATCATAGAATGAACAAAGTAACCATACTTGGTAAGAAGTCCTGGCTTTGTAGTTCTGATCTGCTACTTGCTAATAGGGATTCTAATGCAGATATTTAACTTACCTTATCCTTTATTTACTTGCCTATAAAATGAACAGAATAAGTACCTCAGAGTTTTGTCAAGATGAATGAATATAACAATTAAAATGAAAACTGTAAAATCTATATTTAAATAACCAATACATTTATTCTTCTTTAACTAAAACTTCCTAAAAATAATTCCCTCATAAATTATTTATTTTTATGTTGCAGAATGTAGACTTTCTATAGTTTTAATATTGAAAGTTTAGAATTACATTTTTTATGGCTAACATTTACTGAGAGGCACAGCAGTCCTCATTCAGAATAAGGGTAATAATTTATGAACTCAGGAAAAGCTATCCATAAGTGCTAGTTAGCTTCATGCCCTGACAACTTAGGAAACTCATGCATTATCTCCTAGTCTCAGCAAACTATCATTTATAATCCTTATCTGTTTGATGTGTTAAAAAGGACCAGTATTTGTGAAATACTTTATTTTCTAAAAATATTTTTATTTATTTGAGAGGAAGAAAGAGGGAAAGAGAAAAACATAAATGATGACAGACAATCACTGAACAGCTGCTCCTTCATACCTTCTCCTTGGATCCAGCCCACAACCCGGGCAGGTGCCCTTACCAGGAATCGAATCTTGAGCTCCTAATTTATAGGTCTACGCTCAACCACTGCACCACACCAGCCAGGCTATTTATTTTTAAAATATGTGGGTTGTTTTTATTTATTTCAGAGAGAGAAGGGGAGAGGGAGAGAGAGATAGAAACATCCATGAGAGAGAAACATTGATCAGCTGCCACCTGCATGCCTCCTATTGGGGATCAGCCTGCAACCCAGGTATGTGCCTTGACCGGGAATTGAACCAGCAGCCTCCTAGTGCATGGGATAATGCTCAAACAACTGAACCACACTGGCTGGGCATGTGAAATATTTTGCAATCCCTTAAGTATAAATACCATAGCACAAATATTTTTCCCCAATCCACAGTAAAGGATACAAACAGGCTCTTGAGTTTTAAGTAAAATCTCTGGGTAATCCAGTTTCTTGTGATCATAATGGCTGAGTGGTTAATGTAAATTCCATTCTTGTATTTATTGACTGAGATTTCTATACTGCAAAATGAACAAACAGAGTTGGTATAATAAAGCTAAATTACAAATGACAGAGCTGAAGGTGGTTACCTACAAAGTAATATGAAAAAAATTTCCTTGATAAATTACACTACAGGTATTTCTTTTTCCTGACCCTGACATCTACAACCAAGATTATCGTATGCAACAATTTTAACCAGTTTTTGGATTTTGATAAGAACTAATAATGCATCCACATGTTCACATGCTACCCACCCCTTTCCCATTTATAGAAAATTTTGACTCCAGACATTGTTAAAAATAAATGAACACATTACAAACAGATCATAATGTTGAAAAAAGGAGAAACATTAAGATAAAAGAAATTCCTTATTATTTTAACTGAGATTGTGAGAAGGAACTAAAGAATTCTATACAACTGATTGTTGGAAACAAAAACTAATTTCTCTTTAGGAATATTATGCAAATAGAATTATCAAACTTATTCAGGGAAACATATGTCATTTTATATTTCAAAAAAGAAAACAGAATGCCATATACCTCAATGAGCCAGCAAGCATCAACCTGAACATTGCAAAAGCAAAAAAAAATGTCTTTATTTCTGAACCCTAACAACTATCTCAATCTCTATTTTGAAAACATCATTGATGATTGCAAATATATGTAGAGAGAAGAGTCCTTAATTATTACTTCACCATAAATTTAATTTCAATAGATTAAAAAGTACACATTCTCACACAAAACCAAGGTTAACAATTAGAATATTCAACCTTCAAGCTGGACATGTATTAAAGAAGTCATATAATAGGCTCCTGAGAAAATGGCCTCTTGGAACCTTCTGCTAACAACTCTCATCAGTGTCCATCAGATAAAAACCATCTTTCCTTCTATACTCTCTTACCCTTTTCACGTTCCAGCCCCCAAGAGGTCAAGAACTATGGCTAGCCGAAACCGGTTTGGCTCAGTGGATAGAGCATCGGCCTGCGGACTCAAGGGTCCCAGGTTCGATTCCGGTCAAGGGCATGTACCTTGGTTGCGGGCACATCCCCAGTGGGGGTTGTGCAAGAGGCAGCTGATCGATGTTTCTCTCTCATCGATGTTTCTAACTCTCTATCCCTCTCTGTAAAAAATCAGTAAAATATATTTAAAAAAAAAAGAAAAGAACTATGGCTAAATCTGTAAGAGGAAGTATAGATGTGCAGTAGAAGAAAGAAGAATTTGACTATACCGTCTCTCTGAGAGAAGCCTTCTCAATGTATACCATCTCAGGGTAAGGCAGAGAGGGAATGCTTCAACATTAACTGAAGTTAAAAATTATAAAGAATTGGACATTTTAATCACTGGTCAGATAACTTTTATAATCCAAATCTAAAAAAAACCCTCAAGGACCATTTTTCACCCCGGCAACGGGAACTGAGTAACCTTAAAAAGGCAGTGGTGGCCTTGGCCAGTGTGGCTCAGTTGGTTGGGCATCAGCCAGTGTGATTCCCTCTCAGGGCACATGCCTGGGTTTCAGGCTCTATACTCAGTAGGGAACAGGCAGGAGGAGGCAGCCGATCCGTGTTTTACTCTCATATAGCTGTTTCTCTCTCCCTCTAAAATTCAATTTTAAAACTTCTTTTAAAAAGGCAGTGGTGGAAATATAAGTTTTATATTTATTTATAATTGTATCTTGCAAGTTATATTTGATGATATAAAAATTGCATCACGCAAAGAGAGAAATCACTGACTGATACTGGTATAAAAAAAGTTTTGACAGTATCTAGTTTAAACTCATCCTTTTAAATGTTAAATTTAAAAAAAAAAGATAATATTTTGAGAGCTTTTTATAAGTATCTTAATATTTTTCATACAATGTATTTCATTTAATTTTAATAGAAACTCCCTATACTGGTAGATAGAAAACAAAATAATTTTGTAATTTATCCAAGGTCAAGTGGTTGTTAAATGCAGAGTCAAGACTATAACCTGATTTTCTGATTTCAAACACTTATATTGAAATATAACGTTTCCAATATTTTATTACTGCAGAAATAAATTATAGCATATGCCCATTTAGCACTATACTATTTTTAAATCCTCCCTAAATAAGATTTTTTTTTAAATTGGCATATTCACAAGGATAATGAGAAAACAAATGAATCTTGAGTTAGCTTTCTTTTTTCTAATCCTGAGGATAACCAATTGCTTTGTGCTGAGAGAGAGTCTTATAACACCCAAGAGAGACATGTACAAAATAAGGCACCAATGCCTGATGGGATTTCAGCTGGTTTAGAAGGATCCCTCTAAAGGTAATCAGCATAGGATAATTTTTGGAGGGGCTGGTGTTGCTTTGCTTGGTCTGAATTTAAATCGGAATTCACTGCACACACCAGGCTCATATTTCCTCCCACACTTCAAAGCCAGCGAATTTGAGTTCTGAAGAGGTAAATATCTGCTACCACCTCAGCTTTTCACAATTATTTCTGTTGAAGTAGCAGTTTTTATTTTGAATGTAAGTTTTGTTCTCAGTAACAACTGTTTGTTTTTCTCCTTGCTGCAATCTCCACAAACAGGTACCCAAGAGAGAAAAAAAAAAAAAAAGAATCTTTGTATTTCAGTGCCATTGTAGAAAATACTATTCTTTCCCCAGATAATGCAAAAGAAGCCAAACAATACCAGGAAAATAATTGACAGGTTGTACAAAGACCTAAATGAGAACCGGGTTTATTTACTCTGTTGGATTAGTAGCCCTGAGCAAAGTGTAAAGACTGCATTTTGGGAAGTAATCCACCATCAAAGAACGCTACATTTTAATCCATTTGGATTACATTCACTTCACTCCCACTGTCCGTCAGGGACAAAGGCCCCTTTGCTTCCGTCCATGTTTCTTGTCGAACAGCACTGAAAAAGCATTGTTAAGTTTGGCCCTACTGTGTCACTGCGCTGAAAGTAGCAAATATCATAAAACAGCATGTGGTTAAAAACAGTTCTTGACACGATTAGTCACAGCCCAATAACCTCCCATTCTGTATAGGTCTAAGCTGAGTTTTCATTTAAGGTATATGATGACGATTCCCAAAGCATAGAAATCAGACACGTTTGGTTCCAAAGTAAATAAATATCATCAATTGGTTTTGGCGACAATTAAGAGTTAGTAGAACTCCTGCAAAAATACGTTTTTATACCAAGACAGAAATAGTGGCCTGGAAATAGGCTGGCATTTCTCAGCTGGACGAGGGAAATTTTATTTTGACCCTACTTCCTCAGTACCCAGAAGTATTTCTCAGTTTCCCCCAGACATTTGTAACAAAGACTCTCCTTTTTCACTGAGGCAAATTCAGTCAAAACTGCCAAGTGGATGACATGTCTCTGTGTATTTCTATTTCTCCTTCCTAGGTCTTTGAGTTGACCCAAGCACCCCTTCATTCTTCATCCTTTCACAGGATATATATATATATATATATATATTTTTACCATTCCTTCGTCTCTTAGCTATATTTATTTCCTCAATAAGCACAGAGACAAAACAATGCATATGCATCCCTGGCAGGTGTAAGGGTTACCCTCCTTAGCTAGTTACTGATGGGAAAGGAAATGAAGGGGGAAGTCAGGAACTGTCCAGCATATTTCACTGGGAAGCAGACACCTGTTGGCCTCACAGGAAGCTACACTTTACACCCCAGAAATGGCAGCAGCATCCCTCCAAGGGGATTAACATCCCTCCCTCCCCCCTCAGGTACTGGATTGTGTGTGTGTAGGAGCGGGAGCAGGGGCAGATAAGGACAGTGGAATAAAGTAACAATGGTGGAGGGGGAGGTGCTTGACAACCTAGAGGCCTGTCATTAAGATCTGGGAAAGGGACCACTGGAAGCATCAGAAGGCCAGGGAAAGTTTGGAAAGTTGATTGGTTAATTTGTAAAGGCCTTTCGTATAAATTCACTTATATGAGGAGACAAGGATCGAGGTTGGGGACAGCCCTCTCCCATGGCTCAGGGGCCCTGGTCCTTCTGTACAGAAATTCTAGAATTGTCCCTGAAAATACTCTGGAAAGGAAAATTCAAAAGGTTTTGTAGGAGTTGGTATATAAGACCAGAAATATAAACTTTATACTGCCAAGAATTCTTTCTTGTGCCCAGACAAGGTTAAAAAAAAAAAAAGGTAATGGAGAAATGTCAGGAAAAATATACTTCTCTGGGTCTCTAAAAATTATCTCTTGAACGATGACCTCTTGGGCCTATTTCAGAAGTGAATGGAATTAAAAAAGACCAAGAGTTTTGCGAAGATCTGAGAGCAGAACAATTTTCAATTGGGCCATGGATTACTAATGTGGTCCAGACATCCCCTAGAGCAAGCTGTGGAGTGGACTTCATGATGACATGCTTCCCAACAGAACAGAGTTGGCCTGAGATAGCTCGTAAATCTCCTAATTGCCTTGCATATGACTGAATTTTAGTGTGCTACTTTGAAGGACATGGGCATCTTTTTGTGAGGGATAAAATCAATAGTCAGAGGTCCACAGTCCAAATGAGGGAAAGCTGCAGCAAAAGGCGGTGTGGAATATAAAACCAGAGTAATAGGGTCACACACATTTCAGTGGGTACAACTACATCAGATAGCTACTGCTAGGCAACAAATCACTCTCACATTTTAGTGATTGAAGCTCAAGAATGTATTAGTTCTCACAGCTCTACGGGACTGTGGGTTCTGTGGGTCTAAGTCGGCTCTATCTGATCTTGGATAGCATTGCTCATGAATCTGCAATCAGCTGGATATAGGGCTGGAGACTGACTAGGCCATTCTAGGAGGACCTCGGCTAGAATGAGTTTGCTCTCGTTCATGTCTCTCTCACATCTCTCAAGTAGGCATGCTCTTATTTTGGTGGCAGGATGGAAGGATGAATGAGAGATGTGCAAGCATATTTCCCAGGCTGTTTGCTGCTATTGCATAGGTAAAGTAACTCTCATGAGAGGTGTCTGCATCTTATATGACCATGATGGGAATAAAAGGAGGACATTGATTGGGGACATGAATGCCATTTGTTGACATCAGATAAAGAGGAAGGCTACAAACAGTAGCAAGTAGTTTACCACTGGACAGTGATTTATAGGTAGCACTGTGGCAAAAAGAAATATTACCTAGTGTCTTCATCCTATAATTTAGAGGCTATTTCTAGGTGTGATAGGCACCTCTCACCAACACTAGAGAGGTGTTCCCAGACAGGACGGCCCCCTGAGTCATGGGAAAGGCTGTCCCCAAACTCGATCCTTGTCTACTCATATAAGTGAATTTATACGAGAAACTTTGACTGCATTGTAAAAAAACACACAACTTATTATAGCAATGGAAGCACGCATCTTTACTGATAAAAGCAAAAGCAAAGCAAGCAAACCTATACCGTACATTTGGCTTATGAAGCACAGACAGGCTCTCAGCTAATCTGAAGAACAGGCTGAGTGGGGGTCTGAGGCATCATAGACCCTCCTGTCTATAGGTCTTAAAATTCCTCTGTTGAATAATCTGGTACCGATTCTCAAGCATCCCTTTTATTTTGTTGTGGGCTTCCCAGAAATCATAAAAAAACACCTGGCAACTTTATCTTGCCAAGCCTTGAGACTGCTGGCTTCTCTGCTTAGACCCCGAGTAAAACAAACCTGTTTTCCATTCCCTTTACCCTTCCCTTTCTGCACTCTCTCATTAGGGAGGTTTATGTGATAATTTGCTCTGGGGTCCTTGGCTGGGGAAGATAATGGTTTGTTAGTTGCAAACCGGCTGCAAATTGCCCACATTTTTTGGTCTTGTTTTAACTTTCCTACCTCAGTTTCCCTATTTCTCCTGACCTGGAATCCTGTAACATTCTGCACCTGCAAGATAAACATCTTTGAGGTTTAGGGCTCGGCCCTACTCTGCCCTGCCATTATGTCTGTACTTTCTTCTTCTTCCAACCCTTATCCTGCCTGCCTAACCCTGTTTCTAACTCCTAAATTAGGGAGAAGGATATAGAGAAGAGCACACTGAATTAAAGGAGCTTATCCAGAAACTTGAAAATAATGCTTTTCTGAAATTTAAAGATAAAGATAATTTATAGGGAAACTTATTTTTTGCTTACTTGGATATATGGTCTTAGAAGTCAAAGGAGCATAGGTGTGATTTCATTGTAAAATAAAACATTTTAATGTTTCTATTAATTTTAATTGATCTGTTAGTTTTTTCCACCTTACTTTTGCTAACCAAAGAAGCCATGTGTATATAAATTGAAGAAAAGCTATACTTTTATTTCCTGAAATATTTTATAGTTATTTAATTTCAATATTCAGGGCTACCACCCAATTCAAATCCTTATTATCTTATATTTACACAATTTTATTAGCATCCTGTCTCTGTTTTATGTGTCTCTTGTTCAATTTATAGATTCAATTACAAATGAGTTGTAACAAATGAGTTAGCACATATATTGCCATCACACTGACTGGTGATTGGCACATCATAAGGAACTCACACTAGTAGTTGCCATGATACTTAATATTATCTCAATATCAAGCCCAATGCAACCTCATTAATAAACCAGATTTTCATTTTTCTGCTTCCACAACTCTGGTTATTCTTATTTATTTTCATTTCTCACTATTTTTTTTTTGCAAGAAATGCCACATGCACACATAGTAATTTTTTTCTCTTTCAAGATTCCTGGCTAAAATCCTGTCACTCTTTAAGTTTCTATGAGGCTGCATGAGCCCTATTTTCTCTATGAAATATTTATGGCACAGCTACCACCAGGGAAAGTACTTCCATCTCTACTGACAATGTATGCATTAAATACGTGTAAATCTAATGAGCAGGTGACATATAGGAATGTATCTCTCCTAAATCTTATAAAATATACTTTATCCAGAGCGCTAAAAATATTTCTGCCAGTTAAACTTTTTTCATACAAAAATGATTTCCAGTTTCCCTTGAAATATTAGAACTTCTAGCAGGATTAGAAATGCATTTCCAAAGAGCAGAACTTTCTGGTTCGCCATAATCCCCATAATTCCTAACTTTATCAGAGGCTATTTACCACTGAAATTGTGCTCTTTGTTTTCTACACTAGGGTATAAATATATATTTATTATGTCTATCATGCGTGAGAAATTTAGGTGTTTTGAAATACAGGAGCAAGCATATTTCTACACGCAAGGTCAAATGTTAACACAAGTTTACTAAGAAAGCATCTCCTCTGTTACTGTCATACTTGTTACTCCTGTAGATTTTTGATTTTGCAATCTGTGCCACTCACTAATAACAAATTATCTTACTTTTTAGTTATTCTGTGTATTCTGTGTATATGCTGTATGTCATTTTTCAGATAAATTTTCAGTATAAGGAATCACATTGTAGTGCACAGTTTACACTTAATACTTTAATGCTTTAACTACATTTATTTTCATAAATAATTTCACCTTCTTTCTAATTCTATATACACACACATACACAAACACACACAACGAGAAAGAGAAGAAGCATTTGTGGAGGATATCTTTCAGGGTATGTCGTCAAAGTAGTTTTACAGTGTCCTTCACATTTAATGTAGGGGTTAAGGAACTATTATGTTGTCACTGGCTTATAATTATGAATATTGGAGTTTTAATCTCTTTCACCGCACCTCTCAATTTCCTCTTAGCTGTGCATAGTTTGGATTTGCATCAATTTTCAGGTCTGGGTGAACTTCTGTTTCATAATGTAGTCTCCTAAGTTCTCATGTTTGTCAATGAGTCCTCTCCCATTCTTTGGCATTATAACTCAGTCTTCCTTGTCAACACCGACCTACATGATGGCCTTGAAAAGAGAGTCAAGATCAAGTAACTTTGTGAAATGTAGTAATGTATATGTTCATTTCAGAGGTCTATTAGAAAATGTTAGTTTCTCCAAAACTCTCTGAAATGTTGGTTGAAGAACTCCTTTAATTTAGTATAATTCAGTATTTTCAAATGTTTTTGACCTTAGAGCAGTTTTTCCCCCCAGCTATCCAAAATGAAGTCTGGTTCCAATTGATATCTATATCCATATCCATATCCATATCCATATCCATATCCATATCCATCTATCTATCTGTGTGTATATGTGTGTGTGTATAATATCATTTTAAACCATCTGAACATAGCAAATAACTGTGAAAATTCCATTCACATTTTCAAATAAAGTATTTTAAAAGTATTTTGATTATGCTGATGAAGGAGATTTTCTTAGACTCACTACAAGGCAAAGGGAAGCTTAAAGCTGAGGCAATTATCTTCTTAAAGTGACATAAAAAAAAAAACATGAAAACATGAATAAAACCTTAAAGAAAAAAGTTGTCTTTATTCTTTATGATCAAAACTCATTATATAAATTACCTAAATGATTAGATGAATTGTTTGTCTCTACTTTAATTTAGTCAGTGGAGAACTACCTTTTTGTATTTCTTCATCAATAGAAGCATTACACTTGCATGATATTAAGCAATATTTATAACCTGTCACAGTGGCAAGGGTTAATTCTATGGATGCTATCAGTAGAAATTCTAAGATACACTACTTAAACACTGCCTATAGTTTTAAAAATTCTAATGATAAGAGAATTTTGGTCCAGCATGAAAACAACCATCGTCTATTATGAGACACTAGAGGCCTAGTGCATGAAAATCATGCACTGGGGGTGTGAGGTTCCCTCAGCCTGGCCTGTGCCCTCTCACACGCAGTCCAGGAGCCCTCAGGGGATGTTGGATATCCTTAGCGCTGCCACGGAGGCAGGAGAGGCTCCCTCCACCGCCTCTGCGCACCACCTGTGAGTGCACTGACCACCAGGGGGTGGCCCCCTAGTGATCAGTGCATGTCATAGCACCAGTCGTTTCGCCACTCGGTCAATTTGCATATTAGCCTTTTATTATATAGGATGTTAAAAAAACACATTTCTTATTTTCTAATTTAATCTAAAACCTATCCAAAAACCTATTTCTGTGACCCAATAAGACTGAATATTCTTGGGATATCACTAGGAAGATTTTATCAAATTAAAATTTTTGTGTGTTTTAAGATCCTGATAAGCCCAAGAAAAAACAATAAGAACATCTCTCTCTCTTTGTCTCTCTCCCTTCCTCTCCCCATCATTTTATTGCTCAATTTTTTAAAAAAAATTTTTAATTTCCATTTAATTCCTTAGAAAATCAAATTTAAATTTAAAGCTGAGCCACAACGATGAATTCCAGTGTGCTTAATATATTTGCTTTCTTCTTATTTGGTTCCTATAACTTAACTTATCCTGCGTTTATTTTAAATCACCATTTTAAAATGTTTTATTTTAAACTTACCACTCATATTTTGTAAAACATGACAAAATTAACATATAGACTTATTTTTTATTCCACCAAATAATGATAAATAATCTATATATATAAAAGCCTAAGCGACCATTACGACCGGACAACTGGCCAGTAGCTATGACACGCACTGACCACCAGGGGACAGATGCTCAATGCAGGAGCTGCCCCTAGTGGTCAGTGCACACCCAAGGCCACTCTCCCACGGTCCCTCCCCTCAGCCAGCTGGCCCCAATTGGCCCCTATCACCGGCCAGGCTAAGGGACACCACCTGTGCATGAATTCATGCACCGGGCCTCTAGTAGTAGGAATAAAAGTTTGTTTGTAGTCATGCCAGGACATGTATGTATATACATGTTCTTCCACCTACCAAAAATTTTTAAATTCTCTTAAATTCCTGGTTTGAATCTGGCTTTATCCAAATCATCCTTCTCAAGGTAAAGATATATTAAGCTTTGGCTGCAGTTTCAACTACATGTGTATAATAAACTTATTTTTATCCATACTTAAAATGTTAAAAAAGCAGTGTTTTCATATTTCTCAACATTCTTTTTATTATAGTATACTGAAGGCTACTAATAATTCTTCCTCTCCAATAATACAATCCTTTGTTTTGAAATTCAATCAAGTTATGCATTTGAATGGCAGTAGCTGTTTTTATTTATTAAAAGGTAAAATATTTGCAAACTTTAATAATTCAATCTGAGTAACAAATTTTTCAAGCATTTCAAAATAATCTGGACATTCTAACATCTTAAAATATTGAAACAGAGAATCCTTGAACCACATAGTACAGTTTCTTATAATTTTATTCCTTCATTTTATTTGAAGTTTATACTTCAATAGTATATTTGACTCAGAAATGTGAGCATATATCATTTTCATTCAAAGCTCAACTTTATTGATTTAACTGAGACCTTAACAGTGCTCTTTCCTATGAGAAATGCTCCTATCATATTGATGAATTTGAGAGATGCAAAATCAAGCCAAGGGAATAAGATATATATTTTTGCAACTTATTAAACTAGCAAGAGGTCAAATATATTTATTGCTCCATAAACCTTTTAAAACATGCATTTACTTTTATAATCTAAAGCTTAAAAGTATAGTTTAAAATATTTACAATAGTGATAATAAAGTTTTTTTTTATGTTAATGTCCTCAGAGTCTCTGTAATCCTTCTCAGTGTTCAGTAGTAAGTTGTTTTTTGGACATAATTAGTATTGTGCTTAGACTGGACAGGAACTACTAATCTCTTTAAACCAGTAGGATTCAACTATGTACAGTTATATTTGAGATGATTTTTTAAAGATGTATTTTTATTGATTTCAGAGAGGAAGGGAGAGGGAGGGATAGATAGAAACATCAATGATGAGAGAGAATCATTGATTGGTTGCCTCCTGCATGCCCCCTACTGAGGATCAAGTCCACAACCCAGGCATGTGCCCTTTATGGGAATCAAACCCAGGACCCTTCAGTTCGCAGGCCGACGTTCTATCCACTGAGCCAAACCAGCTAGGGCTGAGATGATTTTTAAGTAAAATTTAAATTATTTAGTCTAAATATACTATGTATAGTATGAAACAGCAGCTCATTACAAATGGTCATCTTTCTTTTTCATAAAATTACTGCTATGGGCAATATTGCATTTTATATTATAAAACTGGTGCTACTACTAAGATTAAAGAGTTTAGTTCTATAACATTAAGGAATTTACAATTAAGAAGGCGATTTAAACCAAAAAGTAGCAATCTGGTTACACAAATAGATGGTATGCTAGAAATTCAATTTTGAGAAAACAGTATATGTTTTCACTGTGAGAGTCAGGGCAACATGTACCAAGATGATATGGGCCTGTTTTTTGTTGTTGTTATTGTTGTGTGTTTTTTAAATAAACCTGCAATCGTTAGAGATAAAGGTATTTATTCACAGAGAAAGGTAAAGTGCAAGTTGTGTGGTGGCAAAAACAGCATGTGCAAGTAGAAATATAATAGTGTTTTGAATGAACTGAATCATGTGGCTGTGCCATTGGACGTAGAATAAGAAAATAATGAGGATTCCAGGTGGCTATAATAAAACCTGGAAAGACTGCAAATGTCAGGCTAAAAAACACAAATTTTATTTGAGGAGCTTTTGAAGGTTTTTGAACAAGAGGATGACACAATACTAATTGAATTATAGGGAACTTGCTATAATGGTTGCCTGCATTACTCATTGCAGTGGTGAGTTCCAGAAAGCAATCTCTGTTCAGGTGAGAGATGTCAAGGAACTAAACTAGAAAAGAGGCTGTGAAATCAAACAGAATTTTTATTTGGAAATGAAGCCACAAAGTGATCTGTAGTTTATAATATGATAAAGCCAAACCCTCCCCACCCGACCCCACCCCCACCCCCCGTGTAAATTAGAATAACCACAGAGAAATGCCATCTCTTCAGTCCATATAAAAATAAAAAAACACATGTTCTTTACCCTTCTTTATAAAGCATGTGTACTAGTATACTGAAAACATTATCTAACCTAAAGGATGGTTGCAGAAACATCATTTGTTTTTTCCCCATTGATCCAGCTGCCCCATTTCCATCAGGACTCTCAGTACCAGGGAACACAATGTGATTCAGAGTTAGTGACTAATCTTAACTCTGGGCCACTGGGGATGTCACAAAATAATAAGAAATGTGGGATGGGCCATATCTGCTTCTGCCACCAGACTAGAGGCCCAGTGCATGAAATTCATGCATGGAGGGGGGCGGGGGTAATGTATCCCTCAGCCCAGCCTGCACCCTCTCCAATCTGGGATCCCTCTCAGAATCCAGGACTGCTGGCTCCCAACTGCTCGTCTGCCTGCCTGCCTGCATGCCAGCCTGATCAGCCCCTAACCACTCCCCTGCCAGCCTGATCGACGCCTAACTGCTCCCCTGCCAGCCCGATTACCCCTAACTGTCCTCCCCTGCAGGCCTGGTTGCCCCCAACTGCCCTCCCCTGCTGGCCTGGTCACCCCTAACTGCCCTCCCTTGCCAGCCTGGTCACCCCCAACTGCCCTCCCCTGCAGGCCTGATCACCCCCAACTGCCCTCCCTTGCAGGCCTGGTCCCTACCAACTGCCCTCCCCTGCTAGCCATCTTGTGGTGGCCATCTTGTGTTCACATTGGGGCGGCTATCTTGTGTGTCCAAGTGATGGTCAATTTGCATATTACCTCTTTATTAGATAGGATTACTATATAGGATTATATAGGATTAGTAGCTACTGTTTGTTTTTGTCCCCTCAAAATGCATATGTTGAAATCCTAACCCCTAAGACAGTATTTGGAGGTGAGATCTTTGGAAGTTGCTTAGGTCATGAGGACAGAGCCCTCATAAATGGAATTAGTGTACAGAAAGAGATCACACAGATCCCTCATCTTTTCACCATGTGAGGAAACGACAGAAGTGTATAATCCAAAAGAAGGCCCTCACCTGATCGTGGTGGCCACCTGATCTTGGACTTCCAGCCTCAGAACTTTGAGCAATAAATGTGTGCTGCTTAAAATATAGTTTTATTCCTGTTTAATATGGGAGAACAATAATATTCTTGGAAATAGTTTTAGTCATTGGATTGACTTATTTGAACTTTGTGGAGGAAAAGCAAAAGTAAAAACAATATTAAAATTCAAGACAAATTATGTACCAGACACTGAGTTAAACTTTACACAAGTGATCCCACTTAACCTGCAAGACTATTTAATTTCCCATGAACTATCATTACACCCATGCTATAGTTAAATATATTGAAACATATAAAAATGGAATTATTCCTACAAATTACAATGCAGGTAAATGGGCAGGCGACTCAGGACCCCAGACCTTTCTCAGGCTGCATTTCCAGGCTCTCAGGCACTCCTCAACAGTACACTCTCTAATACTTGATTACTTCCATACAAAGACCTAACGATCACTATGCTATTCATTGCAATAGTCACACTTCTCTTACTATATATGTCATCCTATGAAAATGGTAAATATTCCTTGTACCTTTTACTTGTGATATCCCATTGTCAAAAGAATTCTGAAATGTTAGCATTCCTTCTGCTTAAAGATACAAAGGGTTTTAATGATGAAGACACTAATGGCGATAAAGGTCAAATTAACACTTACTAATCAGTTAACGCATGCTAGGATCTGTCCTATATGGGTCCTAATCCAATAAAAAAGTTTTAAAATAAAGAAAGAAGAAGGTTGTGTATTATGAAAGTTTTTTTTTTTATCTGCATGGGACACATTCCTTCACCAAATTTGCCTACATAATTTCAACTTATTCTTCAAGTTTCAGCTGACAAGTCCCTGCTCCTAGTAGATTTTCCAGTGCTCTATGTTTATGCCTGCCAGGAATGCCAATGTACCTATAGGGAGGAATTCCTTCACCATTGTACCTTACTCCTCAAATAGTTTTGCAAATTGAATTTAAAAAAATATTTATTTATTTATTTATTTATTATTTATTTATTTCAGAAAGGGAGAGGGAGAGAAAGACTGAAACATCAATGATGAGAGAGAATAATTGATCAGCTGCTTCCTGCACACCCCCTACTGGGGATTGAGCCCACAACCCAGGCATGTGCCCTTGACCAGAATCAAACCCGGGACCCTTCAGTCTGCAGGCTGACACTCTATCCACTGAGCCAAACTGGCTAGGGCTCCATTGATTTTTAGAGAGTAGAAGGGAATGAGAGAGACACACAGAGAGAAACATTGATGTGAGAGAGAGATATCAACTGACTGCCTCCCGCATGCTCCTGGACCAGGGCTGAGGATTAAGCCTGCAACTGAGGTACATGCCCTTCACTGGAATCAAACCAGGGACCCTTCAGTCTGTGGGCTGATGCTCTATCCACTGAGCCAAACTGGCTAGGGAAAGAATATAATTTTGAGTACATTTAATTTTCCAGATATTTTTCTCACTTTGTTTTGGAAGTATTTTTGTATTTTATATCAATTATCTTCACCCTCTGGCTTTTCATAGAAAGAATACTTTCTTAAGGGATGTATGTGACTCAGCTATTCTTCACAATTACCAAAGCCACTAACTTACTTTATCAAGCACAGTGTAGAATTGTTGAACTTTTAATCTTCTCTAAAAGGCCCTCTTTATTCACATTAATAAATAACATGATCTCACTCATATGTGGAATCTAAAAACAAAATAAATGATACACAAGATAGATCCAGAGACACAGAAACATGGAATAGACTGTGGAATCTCAGAGGGAAGGTTGGGGTGGGTGGATGCATGGGAAGTGATCAACCAAAGAACTTGTATGCTTATCTATTATATATATATATATAAAAATCCAGCGACCAGAACACCTTAACTACTGGTCACTATGATGCCCACTGTGGCCAGCGAACTGGCCCAATCAAGAGGTGGGGCCAACCGGCCAACCTCTTGCGGCCCCTCCTTCTGCCTGGCCCCACCCCAGATTGGCCCCCCATCCCCAATCAGGGGTAGGGCTGGCCAGCAAACCACCCATGGCCCCTACCCCAGGCCACTGGCCTCCAATCACCTCCCCCTCCCCATTCGGGGGTGGGGCCGGCCGGCCCACCACCCACAGCCCCTCCACCCAGCTGGTCCAGCCCTGATTGGGCCCCAATCAGGGTGGGCCAGTCAGCCAACCTCCCACCATCTCCTCCTCCCAACAGGCCCGGACCAGATCTGCCGATTTGAACACGGCCAGCTGGACCCTAGCCGTGCACGAATTTGTGCACTGTGCCTCTAGTATATAATAACCCATGGACATAGACAATAGTGTAGTAAAGGCCTGGGCAAGGGGTGGGGACAGGCTAGAGGTGTCAATAGGGGGAAAAAGAAGACATATATAATACTTTCAACAATAAAGATTTTTTTCAAAAAACTACATATTTTTCCTCATTTTTTTCTATTAATGTATTTAATTGCAATAAGTGATTTTTAATGATAAATCAATATTGCAAAACTAGTTTGGAAGTGCTTGCTATTTTGTATAATGTATTAGAGATTTAGAGTAAAACTGATGCTAATTTCAACTTTAATGTTGGAAAAAGATGTCAGGAAAGATTAAGATGACAAAGATTTCTCTTTGGGAAGTTTTTTAGTAAGAGAGTGATTATTTTAATTGATGCAAAATAATTTTTAATTTTAAAAATTAATGTAATAATGTTTAAATCTGTTTTTTTTCTAGTAAGTTTTTATTTCACGAAAATCTTCCATTCCATTTAAATGGTTAAATATAATAACATAAATATGTTCATGATATTTTCTTATTATATGTATTTCTTAATGTCTATAGGAAGTTTAGTGAGGTTTCTCTTTCCATTCCTTATAATGATATTGTATGGATTTGTTAGAATGAACTACCCTTGACCTCTCCTGTCTGGACATATTGTCTGAAATATATTGTTATGAGCTTTTTCCTTTGGCTTCAGGCAGAGAACTGGCACCCACAGAAGCAAGATAAGATGCACTCCCTCTGGCTGACCAGCTCGTGCACCCACACCTTGACTGAGTAAGAAGAGAACATAACCACTCCATCGCTGCTGATAAAGACACACTGGTCTTAGCATGCTGTGAGAGAATGCAATAAAATTTCTTAAACTCAAAAAAATTTTTTTTCTTAAACTCTCACAAGGTCTCTTGGCCTGATTCCTGTAGGCATGGGCCTAACAATATTCTCTCTTCTTGATCAGTTACCAGTATACAAGAGTTTAATCAAGTTTATTGATCTTTAAAAATAACCAATTTTAGACTTCATTGATTTCTCAATTTTGTATTTTTATTTTTGCTTTCTTCCCTATCTTTATTATTTCCTTTCTTCTTTTCAAGGATTTGATTTATAGGGCCTTTTCATTTCATGAGATGAATGTGGAGGTAATTCAGTTTCACCTTTTGATGTATGATTTTGGAGCTATATCAATTTAGCAGCATTTTGGATATTTTGGTATTTTGCAACTTTATTATCATTTTAACTGAAAATATTTTCTAGTTTTCATAGCATGTTTTTCTTTTATCTATGTTGTGTTTAGATTGTATTCCTCATTTAATTTCCAAACACTGGAAATCATTTTTTTTCAAGCCAAATTCCACTGTGGTAATATACAGTATATTAAATTAATTAAATCTCCTGTAGTTGGTGGGGGTTGCCTTACCACATGGTCCATTTTAGTAAATATTTCATATTTACCTAACAAATGTCTCCTTTGTAAATGTTTGAGTGTAGTTTTATACAAGACTAGAGGTCCGATGCACGAAAATTCGTGCAAGAGTAGGCCTTCCTTCCCCTGGCTGCTGACACCGGCTTCCCTCGGGCACCCCTCCGGCACCTGGGACCTGGGCTTCCCTCCTCCGGCCACCAGCAGGCACCTGGGACCTGGGCTGCTTTCCTTGGGCCCTGGCTTCATCAGGAAGGATGTCCGGAATGTCATCCAGAAGGACATCTGGTCTAATTAGCATATTACCCTTTTATTATTATAGATAAGCAGGTCAAGATTTTTAATTTTGTTGTTTACACTGTCCATGTCTTTATTGTATAAAAAAATTATAGAAACTTTAGTTGTTAATGTCCTTTAGTGATGGCTCACCATGAAGCAGTTCAGGACAGAACTAAATTCCAGTTTTAGTGAGTGTCTGATTACTTCTGTTCCTGTACCTCCGTATATTCTACTTGGAATTTTCAAATGATAGCTTAGTACAATGTGTCCTTTTTCAATGTAGAGCTTCAAGGCTACTTTTCTCTCAGTGAAACTTTCTTGAATTACAGTTTTTAGTTTAGTTTGGTCTCTTTCATAATTTTCCTTCCTAGTGTCTATTGTTGCCCGTATCTTAGATCTTCTTTGTCTTTCATTTAAAGCTATATTTTAGTGGAATTTTCAAGACTTTCTTCATTTTGTTTTCCATTTTTTTGTATTTTATGTCTTTCCATGTTATATTGCTCTTAAAATTGTATCTATGGAATTTTATTTCTCTGGTAGTACTTCAATGTAGTCTTCATTTTGAAAATCCATTTTTTCTTTTTTGTTAACTCCATTCTGTCAGTTCTCTTCAAGTGATATTTTTTATTCAATATTTCATTGCAGTGATTTGGAACCTAATTTAAACACTGGAATCCCAAATTCTACTGTGTTTTTTTTAATGCTTTTATCATTTAAAAAATGGTATATGTTAATGTTATGATCTGTTTTATATGCATGTATTTCTGTTAAGCCTTCAATATCTAATCAGAAATATAATTATTTTCATTTCCATTTTCCTTATAATAACTTTGGGTGAGTGAAAACAACAACAACATAAAAGGTTTTGTATTGTATCTTTTTTATGTTTTGTTTTTTAAACATAGGAATGATGCCCAATCCTATGGAAGGTGGTAGGGTAGTATATGTCTATAAATATTATATGCATACATGTAAAATAATCTGTAATCCCTAGCACATATTTGGCCAGTGTATCTTCTATTGAAGACTAGAAGTCTAGTGGTTTATTTAGAGACAGATTCTGTTCTTGACATTTTTTGCCTCCACTTTGTACTTTGAACTCTAATCCAAATAAGAATCCATTCTCAAATGTTTTATGTTTACCTAGAACAAATGGATCCATAAATTAACTTTCAATATATCTACCTCAGACAGTGCACCAATATTATATGTCCATAATTTATCACAAAATAAACCTAAAGAAATGTGTTTAAGTGAGGGCATTCATGAATTATCCTATTGCTTAAAGAATATCCACCCATTCTCACAATAATCAGTCACAGAATTCAATGAAGAAGTCTTTTGAATGTGAGATTTTAGAGAAAAAATTAACTTGTCATTAAACTATACCAGAAAGTATAGAAGATAATCAAATAATTGTGTCAGCAACTACAAAACTGTGTGTGTGTGTGTGTGTGTGTGTTTCATTTGTATAATAACTTGTAAGAGAAGTGCATAATGGCATCTGTTTAGATACATGGCATATTTTTGTCATTTTATAACTGACATGTCAGCATTTAGAAGGAAGAAGCTACTGACATGGATCTGTTTGCATCACACAAAAAATAGATTTTTTAAAAAGGGAGAAATTCTCAATGCTAATTTTGGTAATATGGAAACAGTACATTTTACCCAGGAGTCCACAAATTGAAATGAGCTTTAGTAAAAACTACCCCTTGGAAATATTTGAAATCTCAATGACAAAATACAAAATAAATGTTTCCTTTGAGATATAAACTAACTTTAGTTAAGGAGAAAGCTCATTTTATTATATACTTTAAGCTAATATTATAGTTTAGAATTCCAAAATTTCAAATGGAAAAATCATTATTGTCAGTGATAATAATAAGAAAACTATCTTCTCCAAGAATTGGGCATTGTTTTTAACCCCAAGAGCCACGATGAGTTTGATAGTATGTAAATTGAGTAAATCCTTTTGAAATGCTTTTCTTCTTTTTACATCTCTCCTATCAGTTATCTAAGAAAAATCAATAATATTTCAAGAAGGTCACAAGGGCAAAATTACAAAACAAAATAGCCAGTCTAAGAAGAAAGATTGACTACTTTATTTTCCTTTTGTATTTTTCTTTTTCATTTACAGTGTCTCCCATTCAGTAACTTATGGCTTCTGTCAAGTGGTCCTCTTGAATGTAGTGTTTTTACCTACTTAATGTCATCACAAATCATTTGGCTTACAAAACAAACCTGTAAATGCACATAACCAGTTATTATTTCCATGTTACCAGAGAGTAAATGTGGACAAATTGTTTGACTCAAGATCATACCAATTTTAGTGACAGTACACACACACACAAATAAAAAATACCTTTTTTTTATCTTGATATCCCAAGTTAATTTGGAGAAACTAAGATGATATTGGTAGTATTCTGTCAAGTGCAAGACATGTTACAAATTTAACTTTTCTTATTACATTATTCCTTACGTTAAGAAGTATTTTAAAACTTAAATTATATGTTATTTTTAAATAAAATGTAATTCTATGCCTCTATTTTATTTGTACAAACATAAAACGATGTTTAAACTCCTTTTGCATATGTGCTTATGCAACTATAAGTCAGAGGCAAATTTACAAATTAATCACGAACAAACCTATCCAAGAGTAAAATTCCAATTAACATAATTGAGCCTGGCTGGTGTGGCTCAGTGGATTGAACCTTGTCCCATGCAACAAGAGGTCAGTGGTTCTATTCAGGACACATGCCTGGGTTGCAGGCTTGGTCCCCAGGAGAGGGCGTGCAGGAGGCAGTGGATAGATGTTTCTCTCTCATGGATATTTCTATCTCTCTCCCTCCCTTCCTCTCTATGTAAAAAAATCAACAAAAACATATTTTAAAAGCAACAACAACAGCTACACTGAGTATGATGGATGATACTGGATTAGAAATAAATCACTGATCTTGATTTTAAATTAGAAATATGATGTGGCATGTCTTGTTCTACATATAATTTGCTTTTTTTCTCTTTTCTTCCAAAAACACTAATATAGAATATGCTGATTACAAACCATATTGTAAAATATGGACTTAAAAATACTAAGGCTTTGTTATTAGAAATCAAACTTCATGTTTATCCAACACTCTACTAATGAGCATTTGCCACTGTCAAGGTATGCCATTGATTATTATAATGCTACCTCATTCTCTAAAATTTAAGATGAACCCTATAGTTTAATAAACTCTGAATTGAATGAGCAAATAATCCAATCATTGTTAGAACAGAAAAATGCTCCTGGCTCACTTAGTAGTACTTCATAAAGAGAGCATTGCAGGTTGTTGCATGCAAGCAGGTGATTCAAACATTGAATTTATCTGTGCAAAATGTGAATATACTACTAACTCTTGTTTTGAATTCTGCTGTCTACACTAGAGTGTGCTGTGCGACAACCCAGTTCCCCTGATTCTTTGCACTAAATTTAGACTACTAGCTATCTTTGCTTGCAAAAAGCACTAGATCATTTAGCTTTTACTTGTCAAAAATATGATTGTAAATACAGACATATTAGTTATGAAATGCTAGCAATCTTCAGTTGATTTATATCAGGTTGAACATGCTTTTAGTACTTTTTAAAAGAAATTATAGTCATGAAAACCCAAATTATAACTATTTTAGAGAGAATAAAGAGTTCCAAGAACATTTCCAAATATGTCCATGGTCATCAGTTTGAGAAATTCTGCCATACTGTCTCCCAGTAGAAGAATCTATTAAACAATTTAAAAGAAAAAAAAAAGGCAGCATTCCTTGCTTGTCATCATCACCATCTTTTCTATAATTATTTTAAAATGTATTAATTTATTCTCTGGGTGAACATTCCATTCTTTAGTATTCTAATTTCAGGACAATGAAATGTTCTCCTTTGAGAATTGATTTTTCCCTACTTGAATGAATTCATTCTTACTTCTGAATGCATATATTCACCATAAAAATTTTATAATAATAATAATAATAATAATAATAATAATAATAATACTCTTCTGAGAATATGGCAACCAAAGTATTACAAACTCTCTTAAGAGTGAAATATTTAAATATAGCAGTTTCTCCTGTCCTCCATAAAGTTAATAATTATAGAATCACATAATTTAAATATTTGTCCTTGAATTAGAGTGTTTTAAAAACAATATATACAGTATACATATTAATAGGTAAATCCTATCATAAAATATCATACCTCAATCAAATGACTTTTGTAAGAAAAAAAAAATTTACTACCTGGCCATTGTTTCTGAAATGTAGTAGAAAAGACTTTTCTAATAATTTTTAAGAAAAAGACTATGAACCTGTTTATCCAGAACACATTACATAAATGTCTACAAAGTTTATAAAGATTGACTTTGAATACATAATTTACCAAACATGTGTAAGCATACTATACTTTTAAAAATAAGTATTACAAGATAAAATATTAATTAGAATTATGATATACAAATATTACTAAGGCAAAAAACTTAAAAATTAGAAAAATCTATGCTAATGACGTGAGCCTTTAGAGTAGTTGTAATTTCATAAATATTACAAGTGGAGAATTCTTAGAGATTAATTTTCTCCACTTTTTAGATGAGTCAAGATGTCTCACTCAGCTAGGTATGGAGATGACAAGGGATAAGATGTTAATTATCTTATTTCAATTGTTTCTTCAGTTCAACTTGACCAATTTTCCACCAGTTGCCAGAGAATATATTTATTTATTTATTTTGTATTTTTTTCAGAGAATATATTTAAAGTGTTTTCTTTCTCTTAAACAACTACATCTATATTAGCTGTTTGATCACTTAACCATAACTATACTCCTAGTAGATGTTGCTTCCCAAGTCCTTTACCTTAAAATGGGAATAAAAACCTATCTCAGAGAGCTGTAAAGATTAATGGAGATAGCATACATAAAATATTTATCAGAGAGCTTGGCACAGATTTAAAATATAATAAAAGGTCATAATATTAGCAATGCTATCATAATTTGATGTCAAGCCCACTTATATATCTTGTGCTCAATAATTATGGCTTTTATTTATGTGACTAGAGGCCCGGTGCATGAAATTCGTGCACAGATGGTGGGGAGGGGTGTTCTTCAGCCCAGCCTGCACCTTCTCCAATCTGGGACATCCCTCTCACAATCCAGGACTGCTGGCTTCCAACCACTCACCTGCCTGCTGGCCTGATTGCACCTAACTGCTTCTGCCTGCCAGCCTGATCACCCCCTAACCAATCCCCTGCCAGCCCAACTGCCCCCAACTGCCCTCCCCTGCTGGCCTGGACACCCCTAACTGCCCTCCCTTGCCAGCCCAGTAACCCCCAACTGCCCTCCCCTGCAGGCCTGGTCCCCCCCAACTGCTCTTTCCTGCAGGCCTGGGTTCCCCTCAACTGTCCTCCCCTGCAGGCCTGGTCACCCCCAACTACCCTCCCCTGCCAGCCCAGTCACCCCTAACTGTCCTCCCCTGCCGGCTAACTTGTGGTGGCCATCCTTTGTCCACATGGGGGCAGCCATCTTTGACCACATGGTGGCAGCCATATTGTGTGTTGGAGTGATGGTCAATTTGCATATTACTCTTTTATTAGATAGGAAGATTAAATCTTTTAGGCAACCATGTTATATTAATCAACTTAGAGATTGGTATATGCAGATACATTTTACCTGATCATTTTTTTTTTCTGCATCAAGATTATTTCATTAAATTTCAGGTATTTTTGGAAAGTAGCCTTAATAATGTTCCAATCAGGAAACAGAAAAAGAACATATGGATTCTGAGGGAGAAGAGGGAATGAGGAAAGAAAAAAAAAAGAGATTGAATAAGATAGATTCAAACAGAGATAATGAGGAGAAGAGTAAGAAGAGAATGCCTGCTTAGTGCAGTGTTTTCTGATGTTAAACCTAAGATGCCTTTGGTTCTGGAGCCTTAGGGGGAGGGGCTTTGGCCAATTCCAACTCCAGGAATTGGCACAGTTAGCCTCAGGTTGGGTGGTTTTCTAATGTGAGCATCATGTTATTCCTAGATGTAGATGAGCAAGACTGGTGTATGTGATTTTCAGGCCTGGATAACATTACTTCGGATAACATCCTGTCCCCAGTGGACTGAGCCAAGGTACCCAATATCTGGCTTGCACTCATTTGACTCCTTCTTGATATGTTTCTTGACAAGGTCGTTTCTTAAAAATCTGGATACCATCCAGGAGATTTGTACCTGAAATTTATGCCTCTGAGTAATTTCCAAGGCATATGCTAAAATTTATGTGACAGTTATTAGAAAGGTTGAATTATATGGGTGTGGGCAAGCAGAATTTTTTTTTTCTTCTCATAAATATCTTCAAGCATATTTTTAAAGATTTCCCTCCTAGTTACCCATGGATATCTTAAAGAAACCCTATAATTTGGGGGATACTTATGGATATTAAACATCTTATTTTGAAATATTAAAAAGTCCAAACGAACTGTATTAGTTTTCTTTTGTAACAAATTACCACAAAGCTAATAGCTTAACACAAATTTATTATCCCCCAGTTTCTCTTGGCTGGTTTCTATGTCCTGGGTTCCACAATGCTAAAGTTAATCTACTTTCAAGATCATTCAAGTTGTTGGCTGAATCTAGTTCCTTGTAATTTTAGGACTGAGCTCTCCATTTTCTTGCTGATTAGCACCAGGAGGTCACTCAGCTCTTAGAGTGCTCTCTTTGGTCCATGCACATATGAGCCCCTCCAACTCAGGGTTAGAAGCAGGATGTCAAATCCTTCTCATCCTTAGAATCTCTCTAGATCAGTGGTTCTCAACCCTTCTAATGCCGCAACCCTTTAATTCAGTTCCTCATGTTGTGGTGACCCCCAACCATAAAATTATTTTCGTTACTACTTCATAACTATAATTTTGCTACTGTTAATGAATCATAATGTAAATATCTGTGTTTTCCGATGGTCTTAGGCGACCCTGCTAGCAGTTCTCAACCTGTAGGTCGCAACCCACAGGTTGAGAACCGCTGCTGTAGAGCCTAAGACCATAGGAAAACACAGATATTTACATAATGAATCATTAACAGTAGCAAAATTACAGTTATGAAGTAGTAACGAAAATAATTTTATGATTGGGGGTCACAACATGAGGAACTGTATTAAAGGGTCGCGGCATTAGAAGGGTTGAGAGCCACTGCCCTAGATTCTCTTTATTTTTTATTTATTTATCTTTATTGTTGAAAGTATTACAGACCTTCCCTTTGTTTTTCATGTTTGTTTGGTTTTTCCCCCCAGTGACCCTCTCTACCCTGCACTCGCCCCTCCCAGGCCTTCACCATACTATTATCTGTGTCCATGGGCTATGCATATATGCATATAAGTTCCCCTGCTAATCACTCCTTTGTCAATATCATCTGGAAAAAGATTACTAGGAACATACTTGTAGTTCAATAAGTTGGATATCTAATTTGTTGTAGCAAGAGAAAACACACACAAACGGAATTGTGGGATTTAGAAAAGACTTATTCAAAGGGTTTCCATTTTTGTTTTGTGATTTAGGGAGGTTTAAGGAAATGGGGTTTATTCTGGATTGGATGTCGGCAGGAAGTGGAGTACTTATATGATTAATGTCTTAGTCTGTTCAGGCTGCTACAACAAAATACCATACCCTGAGTGGCCTATAAACAGCAGAACTTTATTGTTCACAGTTCACAGTTCAGGAGACAGGAATCAACAATGCCAGCATAGTTGGGTGAGGGCCCTCTTCTTCAGTCTTCTCCTTGTGTCCTCACATGACAAAACGGGGCATGGGAGTTCTGTGGGAAGCCTTTTACGAGAGCACTGATCTCATTCATGAGGGCACTACCCTCATAACCTGGTCACTTCCCAAAGGTTTCCACCTCCTAATACAATCAACTTTGGGTGTTAGGATTTCAAGATATGGATTTTGGAGGGACACAAACATTCTGACCACAGCTATTGGGCTGGATATCTTAAATAGTATGCATAGGAAGGGCATTCTTAAAGCAAACCTAAATTTATAAAAGGCAAAGAAACAGAAGTCAGTCATTTTAGTCAGAAGAGTGGAATGTTTGGTATTTTGTATGTTGGACAATGTTTATGCTGATCTATGTTCAGACATGATTATGCAATGGTCTTGTTTTTGTCTGGACCCATCAAGATCAGAGTAACTTTGTCTGATACTGACGTTTTATAAAATTATATATGTTCCACAGACGAACACCAAAACCTGACTGTAAGTATGCTGGCTCATAGTAATGCCAGGGCCTGCCTGTGTTTTGATTACCTTACATTATTATATGTCTCCTTCCCACTAAAATAATATACCTCTGAGATTAAATAATTATTTATTATTATACCCCAAGGACTTGTTATTATACCCACCAGACATGTAATGGGACACAATGAATATTTATTGAATTAACATTTTATGTAACAAATAATTAGTTTTTTAATAGCCATGTAAAGGGACCACTCATTTATTTATTGAACATCCATTTCTTCTATCACCATTAACTGATTGCTAGATATGTCCAATATATAAATACTGCATTCCTTATCAAAATAAGTATAGACTCTAAATTAATTATTCTTAAAAGAATCATGATTTAAAATAAAACGTGCTATAAAAAATATAAAATTAATTGCAATTTGTGATTAAAGTTTTTAGACAGAAAATTTATAAATGAAATTTAAATTATAATCCCTATTTCCTAATTGACATTTTTGGCCATGTTTGCATCCATACTGCAATTATAATACTTTCTCCTTGACAAACCTTGTAATGACCATAAGTTTATTCTACCGGGATTCAAGGATACGACTTAAGAAATATGAGCACAGCATCTCATATCTGGGGCCATGTGCTTGAGCACCAGCTGTTGACATTGTGATGACACATTACACTAATAAATAATTAAACTGACATCTATCCTATCCCCAGTGCTCCACTGACAGATGAGACTAGGTAGTATATTATCAAAGCACCATTGTATTTGTGATGCATTAGAACAGAATGCCACCAGAGAGTCTTTCTCCCAAGTGAAATATGGCTCTGTCCCAGGGTCTTGGACATCTAAGCATCCATTTCTAAATCCATCCATGGGAATATTTGAGAAATAATAACAAAGTTTTTTTTAAATTTATTTTTTAATCTTAATATATCAAAAATTGGGATGTATATGTATGATAGCTGGGAGCTCAAGCAGTTCAAAGTCATAAATAATGCATTTTCTATGTATTCTATCTATGGGAAAAGGCTAGTTCACTTTCTGAGGAAAAAAGCTTAAGGTAAAGGGCAAACATACTAAACAACTGTCTATAAGAGTGAGTGTGATTACAGGCCCTGAGATGAACAGAAGCAGTTTATGTGAGGTTTAAGAAAAATAGACTCAGAACTACCACACACACAAAAATGATACAGTGAGACGTCTTACTATAAGATGAGTTCTAAAACCTTTCACCCCAATGCTTGAAAGCCTTTAGTGTCAACACCACCCATTTAAGCAATTATGAACAGAACAGAACAAAGGAGGACATGAGGCATCAAGATTCAGGCTCAACAATAGAGGGAGAATATAAAGGCTGTGAAATCCAATCTGGCTACTCCATAGCTACTTAGGTATATGGCTTTTTGTAAATGCTAGATAATTCTGACTCAAGATAATCATCCAGTTTACAATCAATTCAAACAAAGAACTATCAAAGCTATACGAGCCCATGGGGAAGTGTCGTAAGCCTACCCGGTCCAGATGTACAGATACAGTGCCTTACTGAATGTAATTGGCTCAACAGACACACCTGTAACTTGAAATCCATTCCACAGTCTGCTCATCATGCCAGAAGCCCTTACGTGGTGGGGTCAAGCCAGAACATGGAGAATTTTTGCCAAATTATTTCTGGAGTGAGTGACTTATGGAAAGTCTACCCATAGGGAGTATCTTTTTGTAATTTGTACATAGTTGGCATATGTGCTTCTAGAAAACATGGGAAAGAGAAAAAATGGTCAGATGCCTAATATGAAATTCTGTTTAAAAGGTAAAAGTAATTTCAACCCCATTTCAGAAGATACAATAGGTCAAGTACACTACATAATTAGTATCACCGAGGGACTCAGCTTACCTTACCAATTAGAAAAGGACTGGCTGGATCCAAGACATACTTTCACAGAAACCTCTTTGATACCCTGGATCATTTTAATGATTTTAGCTTGGTTCAACACTTGACTTTATTCTGTGCATTTATGGACTCCCAGTTGAGCAGGTTAATCTGCCAAATTACGTACCCATATTTCCCCCTGCATTGTTAATTCCCACACTGATGTTGAAACCATAGACAACAATCAACATCTATAAGAATGATACAACATTTGCAATCAAAATGACACAGACCTTACAACTCAAGCCAAGTAACCCAGCTGGATTGGCTTGGTGGTTGAACATCAACCTTTAAACCAGGAAGTCACTGTTCCATTCTCAGTCAGGGCACATGTCTGTGTTGCAGGCTTGATGGCCAATGTGGATTGTGCAGGAGGCAGCCGATCAATGATTCTTATCATTGATGTTTCTAACTTTCTCTCCCTCTCCCTTCCTCTCTGAAATCGATATGAATCTATTAAAAAACAATAACAACAATTAAAACCAAGTCTTAGAGGTCCCCAGCTTTGCCAGAAATTATTTATCTTTTATCTGAATACTGGACATTTTGGATTCTTGGGGGAAATAGAGTGCTATAGATAGCAAAGCTGCAATTGGAAGATTGCGCATATGATCATTTATTAGCCAGTATGGATATATTTTAATAATTTAGCAATTGGTACAGCCATTGCAGGACATGTGGGTTGATATCAGTCATAGTTGGAACTGGCCTTACGCTTCTACCCAAGGTCTTCCTATTTGTAGTTTGCATCCAACTTCTGTTGTGAATTCTTTAATTGCCATTTATGCTTCCCTAGCAGATTAAGCCTCACATCTTCTTAAGTGAATAAATCCCTATTATTTCCATTATTAGAAATAAAATTTTGGAGGGTAGACTTTATTTAGAAATTTATTACTTTGAAATTGAAATAGTACTAGCATAACTTCTTATGTCCGTGGTACCTTATTTGTTCAAATATAAACTTTACAATTTATATTTGCAATCTCTACATGTTAACAGTCAGATGCATTGATATTGATTCCTTATAGTATACTTACAAAAAAATCAAGTTGTCCTATCCTAAAATTTCCTTTCTTCTAGATTGTTTCCACTAATCTTTTTACCTTCTTTTAAATACCAAAATTCTTGAAGTAGAGTTTCAACTTTAGTTCCTCATATTATTTTGCCTACAAATCCACTAACACACAATTTTGACAATAAGAAAATTACTAATCTCCAAGGTTTCAATTCAATGGTTTATTTAATCTTAACAAGTTACTTTCTGCCTCCCTTAGAACATTCTTTCTAAGTCTTCTCTGATAATATTTTCCTCTGCCTGCTCTGTGTATTTTGCTATTCTCTCATATCTGCTTTTCAATCTTTTTCTCTCCTAATTCTGTTTTCTTTTTCTGGGCAATCCTAAACATTACATTCATCCCCTACATTATTATGTGTCCTCAACAACATTTATTTAAAATCGGATCCATTTTTTTAAACTAAAAAGCAACCGTTTCAGTTTACTAAAATGTTCCTTCATCCGAAGTGCAATTACCCCTCAAACCTCAATTCTTTTTCATCACCCTGAGAACAAACTTGCTTCTAGTTCTGCCTTCCCAAACTGGTTTCATGTGACTTTTAATCTACTTGGAATCACCTGCCCTCAATCATGTAGCACTAAAAGCTTGCAAACCATCAATCCTCCTGATCAACACACCATCCCCAATGCTTCCGCTGACCTTGCATGGTGTATTATTTTTAAATCATCTTAAGACTTTCCACTCTAGAGTTTATTATCTTTAACTGATACACATCATTTACACTGCAGTTTGGATCACATCATATCTCTCCTTAAATACTCCCTCAAATCTCGTTCAAATATGATCCGCTTGAAGATCTTTGAACATGGCCTTAGAAATAATGGTAACTTAGCAGTGTTTTATATAACTTTGTCCTTACCCCCACTTCTTTAAACACATGAATCTATTTTATATACTGTTGTCTCATCACCTAGTTTAGTGCTTTGTAGAGTAGGGATTAGCTAATGAATCAAGAAGAATTATGTGGTGATATTTCTCTAACTACCCTTGCTGGCAACACAGAACAACCCCTCAGCCATGTTTTACTCCTACTTTAATGAATTTTTCAACTTGAGATTTAAGCTTTTTATTCTGTTACCTTTCTTGCTCTTTCTGAATTGTCAGAAATGTATCAGGAAAGGGGGAAATCATACATAGTGAAAATTGTTAGGAGCTATTTTTTAAAAAATACAAAATTTATTTTCAAAACACAATAGTAAAATAATGACAGAAGTATACTTGCTTTTACAGAAAAGGCACATTAAAGGGAAAAGAAAAAATAAGATCTGGCATCACACTTACAAGTACTACATTTTAAATTGCCCTGTATAAAAAAACAACAAAACAAACAGACCCAGAGTAAACAGAATTCAACTTATAAGGTTTTTGTGGTTTGAAACTGCATTGTTCTATTTCACAGGAAAAGGAGCTGCTAGAAAGTCAACACAATGTATTACACTGTTGTTGTTTTTTAAATTAAGTTTTTTAGGGTGACATTGGGTAATAAAATGTAGGTTTTCAGTGTACAATTCTATGACAGACCATCAGTATATTGCATTGTGTGTTCACCACACAGTCAAATCTCCTTCTATCACCATATATTTGACCCCCTTTACCCTTTACTTTTCCCCACACCTCCCCTTTCTCTCTGGAAACCATCGTATGATTGTGCCTATGAGTTTTGTTTGTCTTGTTTGTTCATGTGTTGCGTTCAGTTTTATATCACTTTTATTTATATTTGGAATCGAGTACATACCATCTATTTCTAAAGAAGTTAAGAGTACTTGTTAGCTTCTTATGTCCTATATGGAAGGGTGCAGATATATAGTATTATTCAACTTAGTTTATGTATAAAAAATACATATGAAAACTGAAGACAGTACTCATAGGATACCACTCACATATGATGACTAATATAAGTACTCAAACATCTACTTCTGGAATTGCTTCAAATAAATCATATTTAAATTTTTTATAAAGATGATTGTTTTTTAGTTCTTATCCAAATGTATTACTACTGCCACTGGAAATAAGTTTTCCATGCCTCAGGCTAGTGAACCTTGGATGTATGATCTAAGAGCTAATCAAGGGAGTATTCATTACTTTCAAATGATTCTGAGGTCTACCTTTGTTAAGCCTGCTTTACCTTTCTTAAAGTAATTTCCTTTTATTCTCATATTAATCTCCATTTCTACATGGATATTATCCGTGATGTCAAGATTGTCTGATACAGAAAAAAGTATAGAAATTTGAGTTTAGAGCAGGTTCTGCGTATAGTCAGGTAAATAAAAAATAAGAATGCTTTACTCGTACTAAGTTTGTTTTCTATATGTTTACCATTAATTAAATTTATTTAGTTTATGGGATTTTATTTTTAATAAACGTCAAATAAATCATTAGTATGTCTTATCTGTTTTCACCTATAAAATTATTTACTTTTTTGAATATTTACATGTCTTTAGGCATGTTTCTTTATTGCTCCCAATTGCTTTTTTAAAAATTGTTTTTTAGAAAGAGAGGAAGGGAGAGGGAGAGAGAGTGAGAAACGTCAATGTGAGAGCAATACATCAATCGCCTGCTTCCTGCATCTGGCCATATGTCCTGACCTGGAATCAAACCAGCAACCTTGAGGTGCATGGGATGATGCTCAATCAACTGAACCACATGGGCCAGGGCCTCCAATTGCTTTTCATTGAGTTTATTATATATATATATATATATATATATATATATATATATATATATATATACTCAATTACCTTGTGTGTGCGTGCGTGCGTGTGAGTGTGTGTGTGTACATGCATTTATAAATCCAGTAGCAGCATCCAGGTTAAACAGAAAGATGAGTTAAAAGAATGTAACAGTAATAGTCCATGTGAAAATTAATGACACTTGATCATTATAAATTCATTAAATACGTAAGTCAGTCTTGCATTTTCTGCCTTCTGTGGTAGTTAGTCTGAGATTTCCCTATGATTTTACCACCTATGTTTACTCAGTTCACATATAGGCCTAACTTCTCCCCTGAGCTGCTAATTTGACTGTTATTTTGAGCTGCTATTTTGTCTTCTTGGACCTTTGGTAAGCATTTCCAACTATACCATATGTGCAAATAAACATTCAATCCCTATAATTTGCCCCAGCCTCACATCAAAACTATTTCATCCCCAAAGTCTTTTATATCCCCCCAAATAACCAGTTAAAACAATACCTTTTGCTTGGAATGTGCTTTCATTTGATCAATATTTTTAAGATTCAGTTCAATATTTTCTCCATGAGTTTGATCAAAACTTTTGCAGCAGCATTAAGTATTTTATCCTTTATATTACCTCCTTAATTTTCTAACTGCCTAATTATTATTTTTAAGGCACATCATAATCAAATTGCTTAAAACAAGTAATGAGAAAACAATCTTAAAAGCAGAGAAAAAATAAATGTCATATAGGACCAAAAAAACCAACAGATTTCTTATCAGAAACCATGCAAGCTAATAAAATATGTAAAATATATATTTTTTTCATTTTGCTTTATTTTATTTTCAATCAATGTCCATAAAGATTTCTCATCTTGTTTCCAATGAACAGGAGAATCACCTCAAATCAGAATGTCAGCAACACTCTATTAATGTATTCAACCATCTCTCAAGTTTCTATAAAAAAGAAAATACTCCACCAACAACTGGAAGTGATTCATTCATTAAAATGTCCTCTGAGAAGGACCCATAGTCATAATTTCCAAGATTCCCCAAGGAAACCAATGAACTATGTACTTTGGGAAGAGAGTCTGAGAGTACCCATGGGAACAAAGAGGACCTATATCCTTTCACTTTAGTATAAAAAGTTATCATTAAAAACTAATTCATGTCCTAAGAATTTTTTAAAAAACACCTTAATACGTGGTATCTATTTACTTAATACTAACAGGGACATTAATTTGACAAATTATGGTGAACTTGCACTATTATTACAATGGTTCTCATTTTTTTCCAAGGTTAGAACAATAACAACATATTTATAAATTCATTGGAATGACCCACATACAATAAATATCAAGATAAAACATTAACAAACAAATCACTACTTCTGAGCAAGATAAATGATCAGTGTAGATATTCTAATATAATTTAATTTTGGAATATGTAAATGTAGTAGTATGTAAATGATTTTAATGCTTATGCCACCTTTTATGACTATTTCCAGGAACATAAAGGTCTATTTCATGTTCATCTGTTACCTATTATATATGATCAAGAACTCTATGGCACTCAAATCAAAGCACCAATACATTATACGAATTTTTTATTATTGCAGATATGAAAACATAGCCATATTCAGACCTCTGATTCCTCCATTTATGTAAGCAAATGTTAGGAAATCATGAGGGAGATAAAATATTGTGTTATTTCTCTTCTTATTATTATGAAATCAAAACACTTTTGTAGCTTCTACCCACTTAAGAAACATGATTAGTTTTATACTTTGTGTTACAGTTATAGTCAGTTTTTACTTCCCTTATTCTCAGTACTTAGACTGCAACAGCTCATTTTTGTTTTGTTTTGTTTTTTGTTTTGTTGTTGGTTGTTTTGTTAGGGTGAAAAAACACACCTATATTTTGCTGAATTTCCTAAAACCTAATGGTATGTAGTATCATCATCATGAAGGTATTTGAAGAATTGCACTGTGGTTAAATTTATCCCAAATTGTCATAAAAATAAGATATCATGTTGAAAGTTAAATAATTAAGTGCCTATATTACAGATGCCTGCCAGAATATCTTTATATATACATATTAATGTGCATATGCATGTATATATATGGAGAGAAAAAACTTCAGCGAGGAAAAGATGAGGGCTCTTCAGTGAATGGTCTAAGATAGCTATTCCTTCATACATAAAATCATCAGCTGTCGCTGGAAACTGTGTTAAGTGCACAGAACAACAACAACAAAAATCAAGTTGTGCAGAGGCTCTGCCATCAAAGAACTTGCAAAAAGAGAGGAAGAGAACACAGGTAAGAATGCTTTCACAAGCATCGTATTTTTGGCAGACAATGTCGAAGTTACATGGAGTCTCCCTGAGGAGAGGACACTAGAGCAAAGGTTTAAAGTGGTTGGGGAGGTAGGACATTTCCAGTCAGGAGGAACAGGCATTACTTCACAGTAAAATAAGGTAGATTTCTACCTCAGAGGTTTATTATGGTAATTGAATTAAATGAGCTTATCTCTGTAAAACATTTACACATATCACTCACTACACAAGGCTGTAATACCAAAAAAACATACAACCCCACAACCCTATAAATAACTATTTGTGTAGAGTTTTAGCATAAAGTAGGAGACGGTTGGTATCTAAGATAAACTAATCTAATTATTATCATATGCCTGTCCTTTTCTGAGCTTCATTTACATAAAGAAAAATAGTAATAGCATTTATCCTATCAGTTAAATGCATCTTTTCTATGGAAATTTACCAAAGATAAACTTTTCCCCTGAACATTCCCTGTATGTGCATGGAGATTATGGGCAAATACAGAGTTTGGAATATTTGCCCATTGTAACTTCCTTTTCTTTTCATTATATATTTTTCTGTGTGTAACCGTTTCCACTGCAAATAATTTATTTCAAGAAGGACAGTACTTTTGCTAGGGCAAGATGATTTGTGATTGCATATCATTATAACTATAGAGAAACCCTTGGTCATCTATTTTAATGAAGTTTTTGAAATACAACATTGGAAATTTTAATTGATATAACGATACTGCCATATATTAGAAAATGAGGCTGCTGGTTTTATGGTCAAGTAGGTATTTCAATTGTAAATTATTGTCTTATTGGTAGATCAGATGATTATGACATTATTTCATAGTCTTTCATAAAATAAGACTGTGGGTGTGCAATAAAATTACGATAGTCACTGCTCCAATAACCATTTCTCATCCCTTTCATTTGTTTAACTCAATTGTAAATCAGAAATGAAAGCACCTTATTTTCCTGGGTACCGTATGCTCCTGAATTATCTAATACTAGAGGCCCAGTGCACGAAATTGATGCACTTGGGTGGGAGCACACTGACCACCAGAAGGCAGCTCCTGTGCATCATAGCAACCGGTAGTTCCACCATAGGGATGAAACTGGCTCTCAGACATCCCACAAGGGGTCCCAGATTGCGAGAGGGCGCAGGCCAGGTCAAGGGATCCCACTGGTACACATTTGGGACTGGGGAGGAACACGGAAAATTGGCCAACCAGGGAGGGACCACAGAAGGGCTCCAGGGCATATCCATCCTGTCTCGCTCAGTCCTGATCAGCTGGACCCCAGCAGCAAGCTAACCTACTGGTTGGAGCATCTGCCCCCTGGTGGTCAGTGCATGTCATAGCAAGTAGTTGAGCAGCCTTAGCATCTCATTAGCATATTAGGCTTTTATTATATAGGATTCTTTCCTACTTAATATAAAATATCCATTTCTATAAGAGATGGAACTTGAAAAACTATGAAAGCTAAACTTTATAACCAATAATAGTATCTAGTAGAAAAATAATTGCCTTACCTACATTAAATACTTAACCTGTTCCAGTGTCCAGTTTTCAAATTGTGACTAACACATTAAATATCTTAAAATTTGTTGCAATCCCTAAATATATAGTTATATAAAGTCCTTAATTTTAAATATTTTAAAATATCACTGGTTAAACACATTAAATATATTCATTTATTATTTATAAGCAGTACACATTTATAAGTCATTCCTATGCGACAGTTTCCAACCTAAGTCCTTTTTTATTTAGTTATTTTATATTTTTAAATATATTTTATTGATTTTTTACAGAGAGGAAGGGAGAGGGAGAGTTAGAAACATCAATGAGAGAGAAACATTGATCAGCTGCCTCTGCACACCCCCTACTGGGGATGTGCCTGCAACCAAGGTACATGCCCTTGACAGGAATTGGACTCAGGACCCTTCAGTCCGCAGGCCTATGCTCTATCCACCAAGCCAAACCGGCTAGGGCATAAGTCCTTTTTTATAATGCCACCTAATTCAGATACTATTGTTACGGAAAAATAGGTGTGTGTTACTTAAGGTTTACAAAGATATAAATTACTTTGCTCTATTTAAAATTATACCAAGTCAATCAAATTCTGGAAAATAATTTTAAACAAGATGGCATATGCTGTCTACTTATGTTGCATTAATTAAAATAAATAATTAAATCTTTTACCTGTATATGATTGTCATCTTCTGCCTTACCTAATAAATGATAGGGGCATATAATATAATATATATATATATATATATATATATATATATATATATATATGTAATCGCCCATCACATATGAAAATGACAATATTCCTCCATATATATTGAGTAACTTTTTCTATAGAAATTATACAGTTGTACTGACATTTCACCTTTGACAATAGTATATAATATTTGACTCTGGAGCAGTGATGGTCTGTCATAGTTTGAGGTTTTTAAGTTTATCTAAGAAGATATATAAAATGAAATGTGTATAAATATATCTACTGAGATATCATAAGATATGAAACATTTGGCAAGATTTTGAAAGGAGAAAATGAAAAGGACTTTGCACTTTAGACCTAAATTAACAGGATGCTTTTAAAAATTTTACCATTAGGAAAATTTGAGGGCTTTCTTATTATTTAATATTTGTGTCCTTTTTTTCTTTGACTTCTGATATCAGAATCTCTCTTCATCTCCCACCTACTCCTTTCTACCTTTTGTTTTGTACTCTTTCTTTCAAGTTTTATGTTCACCGTAAAAAGGCATTCTATCTATACTAAAGGAATCTAATGTAGAGGCAACTCTTTTCCCTCCTTCTCTTCTTATTCCGACACAATAAAAGCTCTAACCATTTATTATTAGAGCAATTGCCTCTCTTCTTTGATACCAAGGCAGTGGTTGTCTCAGCTTTTAAAATGGACAAGAGTCTCAGCATCAAATGAAAAAGACTTGTGAACTCTCATACATTTTGTATTACATCTAACTTCAGCTTAAGAATTCTCCTTTATAGCGTAATTTAAAAGTGTAATGTAGCCCTAGCTGGTTTTGCTCAATGGTTAGATCATTGGCCAATGGACTGAAGGGTCCCAGGTTCGACATGGTCAAGGGCACATACCTCTGTTGCAAGGTCAATCCCGGCCCTGGTTGGGCATGTGCAAAAGGCAACCAATAGATGTTATCTCTCTCACATCTCTCTTTGTGTCTCTCCCCCTCCCTTCCACTCTCTCTAAAAATCAGTGGAAAAATACCTTCAGGTGAGGATGAAATCAATGTCAGAAAAATAAGTGAAATAATTCATAGGAGACTTGGAAAAATAGAATTTTTAAGTTTTCTATCTGTTGCTAAGGCACAATTTGAAAATAATGTCACCTGGTTTGTTCCCAGTTGATTATACATGGCAAAACACTGAGAATTATGTACCTTAAAAGACATTTTAAAACTGCCTTTTGAATAGCTATGTGAAAGCTCTTCCTAGCTTTTCTTTCATCTGTGACAATTCAGCATTCAGAATGTGCAGAAAATCATTACCCATCACCACCAGCAGGCTTCTGGAAGCTATTCTGTGGTCAGAGTGAAAGGGGAATTTATCAATTTCACAGTCAGTTCAGTTCAACAAATATCTATAAAATATTTGCTATGTAATAGTATTTTTTTCTATTTTTCACTCACAGTTTGCATTCAACACTATTTTGTATTAGTTTCAAGTGTATAGCACAGTGGGTAGTCATTCATATAGGTTACAAAATGATTCTCTGCTCTGATTATTCAAGTGCTCACCTGGCACTTGAATAACTATCTATATAGTTATTACAATACTAGAGGCTCAATGCACAAAATTCATGCAATAGTAGGCCTTCCTTCCCCTGGCTGCTGGCACCAGCTTCCCTCTGGCACCCGGGACTCGGGCTTCCCTTGCAGCTCCCGCTTTGTCTGGAAAGTCGTCGGGAAGGACTTCCGGAAGGACATCCAGTCTAATTAGCATATTATGCTTTTATTATTATAGATTTTTAACTGTATTACCCATGCTTTATCTTACATCCCCATACAAGTGTTGGCAAGGATATGGAGTAAAGGGAACCCTAGTGTAATGCTCTGTTAGTATGAATGCAGACTGGTGCAACCACTAGAGAAAACAGTATGACGTTTTCTCAAAAACTTAAAAATGGACCTGCCTCATGATCCAGAGATTCTACGTGTGGGTATACATTTGAAGAAAACCAAAGCACTCATTTCATTGCAGCATTACTTACAACAGCCAAGATATGGGAGCAACCCAATTGCCTGAGTGGATAAAAGACCGTGATGTGCCTTACAGACAAAATAAGTGTATTAAATCAGCTTCCTTGGGTACATAGACTACTGTTGACTGTGAGTTCAAAGTTAATGAATTAGCAATGCATAATAAGTAAGATATCCTGGAACAAAAACACACATAAAGCCCTAGCCAGTTTGGATCAATGGAGAGAGCTTTGGCCTGCACAGTGAAAGGTCCCAGGTTTGATTCCAGTCAAGGGCACATGCACAGGTTGTGGGCTCAATCCCCAGTGTGGAGCATGAAGGAGCCAGCCAATCAATGATTTTCATCATTGATGTTTCTATCTCTCTCTCCCTCTCTCTTTCTCTGTGAAATCAATAAAGATACATATTTTAAAAATACATAAAATAACTTATGTGTTGTTGGGATAACAAAAAAATATTTTGACCAGAGACTTTCAGGAATCTAACCCCATATTTCCACTGTGAGTAATTATTCAATATTTGCTAATTCAGTGATTGTAGCACATATATTCACCATAATTTCCACTAGTAAAGATAATTGAATGTCTATCTACTACCTATCTATCTATCATCCACCTGTACTTTCATCTATTTTTATATTATGGATTGTAGTTTGGAAAAAAAGTTGATGTTATCTTCTGGTAGGTTGTTTCTATCTTATTTATGTATTTTCTATTTTAAATTTGGAGTTTAATTAAATTATGATAATCATATTATTTCTATTCTAAATTATCACTGGTATGATTTACATTAAAATATTTCCTACAGCTATAGCATCTTTTCATTCTTGTGATAAAGCATAGTTGAAAATATACAGCATATCAAACATAAATATTTGTCAAAATGTAAATAACAAGTAGAAATATATACATGTCATTTTTGTACCCAGGATTAATTTGTTGCAAACAAATTCACATAATCAGCATTCAAATGAAGAAAAGAAATACTGGTAGTACAACTAAAAGTCCCTATCATGCCCCTTTCCATTTAAAAGCACCCATGTTTACTGGGAAATTGAGAAGGTCAAGCACATGCCAAAGTGAAATTCATCCTTTAAAAACACCTGAGCCCTGGCCGGGTGGCTCAGTTGGTAGGAGCATTGTCCCATGCACCAAATAGTTGTGGGTTTGATTCCTGGTCAGGGCATATACCTAGGTTAGAGGTTTAATCCCCAGTGAGGGCACATATAGGAGGCAGATTGATGGTTCTCTCTCACATCAATGTTCCTCTCTCTCCCACCCTTCCTCTTCCTCTAAAATCAATAAAAAATATCCTCTGGTGAGGATTAAAAAATAATAATAAACATAAAAAGATCTGAGAAGGCCCTGGCTGTTTGGCTCAGTGGATAGAGCGCCAGCCTGTGGACTGAATGGTCCCAGGTTAGATTCAGGCCAAGGGCACATGCCTGGGTTGCGGGCTTAATCCCCAGTAGAGGTCATGCAGGAGGCAGCCAATCAATGATTCTCTCTCATCATTGATGTTTCTATCTCTCTCTCCCTCTCCCTTCCTCTCTAAAATCAATAAAATACTTTTTTTTTAAAAAAAAAAGAAAAAGATCTGAGAAGATTCTAACCTTTCACCTCAGGCTTATCCTGAGGATCAAGGCAAGCGTGGGTAAGTGTCAAAGGAGTGTGTATCACAGAGACAATCTCCTAACATTTTAAATAAGTGTTTTGTTTTTGTTTTTTAGAGCCTGGCATTCAGGAAGTCTGACAAAATACAAGATAAATTTAGCTAAGGAACGGAGACTTCAGGAACTAAACACAACAAGGAATACAGTCTTTTCCAAAATGTTTTTTGAAATCATTAAAACAATGAACTATTACAGCCTTACAGAATCAAGAAAAGTTTTAAAACTCCACTGACACTTATAAAGAAGGAGAATCTGATTTGCATAATTACCACATTATAATATTAAAATACCCAGGTTCCAAAAGAAAATAAACAGAAAGCATGGCTCATAAGCAATTTGACAGAAAACATCCCAAAGGAAGTCCAGAATTTGAATTTATTAGAGAAACACTTAAAAATTACTGTAAAAAATATGTACAAAATTATTAAGGAAATCAGACAAAGATTTAAAGGAAAGCAGGAGAATGCTGTACAAACAAAATAAGAATATCAATAAATAGAAATTATAAAAAAGCATGTGGAAATGAAATGTACAATAACTGAAAAAAAATACTAGAGGTGTTCAACAGCAGATTTAAGTAGAAAAAAATCAATAAGTATTAAAATAGACCAATAAAATTTGAGTCAGAGGAGCAAATAGAAAGAATTTTTTTTTTAAATGAACCACCTAAGACATCTGTAGTTAATAATAAAATACACTTTTGCCCACATGGTCAGTTTGTAAGATGGCAATTGTTTTTGTCTTTAAAGTATTCCACAATGCAATCAATCCATACTTGTCTTTTGCACACTTGCATGTCTGCACAGCCTTAACTTCTTACACTGAAGATGTTAATAAATATAATTTGTTATAATAATATTTAAGCACATTAAATAGTACATAATTTTAAAATATGGCTTACAATTACGTAAGTGACTCATTAATGACCATAAATTAAATAAGAAATGAAAAAAATTATATGTACAATTTAAATCACTTAAATGTTGATGTTCAATCATACTTCAATTTCATTTTCACAAAAATTACTTAATGTAACCTTCCCTTTTAAAATGCATCTTTATTAGAGCTTAAATATTATTTAAAATTAAGTTTTTCTCCATAATTTATATTTTAGATTATATTTCTAAGTTCCTTCCATTTTCAATGGTGGTGATATAAATGTATTGTTTTTTGTTGTTGTTGTTGTTGTTGTTGTTTAATATGTGGCTAATGTGTAACTGTTACTTAAGAAAATGTATGGTATAAACATCACAGTTTCTTTGTTTCTTTGGCATTTCCATGTTGGTTTTTAAAAAGTTACGAGCACTTTTATGATGGTTTTTAAATGAACTCTTTTGGTACAAAAGAAACTGGAAAAACTAGCACAAAATCACAATGCTAACCCTACGGCGGGTGTGGCAATCACAACTTGTGATGTCTCAATCTGTTTACCAAGTCTAACTGCACCGAACAAAACCCTCTGGGCTTTTGCATATAGAACGCTTGTTGTGTCACCTATTAAGCTTGTTGTATTGAGCTCCAGAGAGAAAATGTAAACCCATTACTGTAGCTTCATGTTGGTAATGTTAGGGTACAATACTTTCTTGCATATGGCTGAGGTCTCATTCAGTGTAACATAAAGATGCCTCCTACTGGTCTGAACGACAAAATCAATAATTGCCTGCTGAACAAATTGTGGCTACAATGCAGAAAGAAACAAAACTAACATTACTGAATACCACTAGGTTTGAGAATGAAGCTTTTTTTTTTTTTAAAGAAAGCATTTTGTTTTAATTGGGAAGGATTTTTTGAAAAGTGAAATAGTTTAGGTTTGTAAGGACCCTAAGCAGAGGCAGGGAATATATAAAATGCTGAAAAAAGTGACATTATGTTCATGCTTTTTTAACAGTCAGGTTTTGTCTGATTTCTTCAATCACTCGGTTTTTAAAACTGACAACCCTAAGAATTCATTAAAATAAAACATCAAAGGAGCATGTGAAATGTCAGCATTCAAAGTTCAATATTTTAATTCCATCCTAAACATACATTCAAAATAAACTACTATTTTTAGTTGGGGGGGGGGGGAAACCCACACAAGTTTTTCTTCCACATATTTTTGCATGTTGAGATTGTCCTCTTACTGAAAATACCTATTATTTGCTTAGATTGGATACAGGATAAAACCTGGATTCTATAGTAATAGCTCTATGCTGAACTTATGGAATTAGAATGTTATATTATTTCTTTATATTATAAAGTTAACCTCTTTAGATGTATAGAGAACATCCAAATTTTCCATTAGGGATTTGCTACTTAAGAATAATCAAAGCCATTTTATCCTATGTAATAAAGAGAGAATATGCTAATTGACCCTCTCACACCTTCGCAAAGATGGCAGCACCCACAGCCAATGAGGGAATATGCTAATTAACTGTCCCACCCTCAAAGATGGCGGCACTCACAGCTGCAAGATGGCGGCGCCCAGGCCCCTCAGTCCCTCCAGGGCAGCAGGCGCGCCTGCCTCTGGAGTCCCCCAGTCCCCTCAGCCCCCCAGCCAGCCAGGGCTGGCCCGAGGCGCAGGCAAGCCTTGGATGGCAGCTGCCCAGCCATCCAGAACTGCCTGAGGCTCAGGTAACCAGGGCTGGCTGAGGCTTGCGCTGCCGGCAGTGGCAGCAGCAGAGATGTGATGGGGCATCACCTTCCCCTGATTGCCGGGCCACTTCCCACCCAAGGGCTCCCAGATTGTGAGAAGGGGCAGTCCAGGCTAAGGGACCTCCCCTCCAGTGCATGAATTTTCATGCACCAGGCCTCTAGTCCATAATAATAGGTTGGTGTCACCAGGGTCTTCCATCAGTAATTATTACTATTCCAATTTTTACAAGTACACTTTAGTGTGTACCATACAAAGGCCCCAAATCAAATACAGTGTAAGCTTGAAGCAGAGGCTGCCTTAATAATGTTGAGTATGAATTATAACCATAGCACTAATACATGATTTTAAAAAGAGAAATACAGCATTATTCCATGTGAAAATGACCCATGATTTTTCAGATTATCAAAAGCTAAGTATGTGTAACACATTTGGTTGCTTAAAGCTTACACAGACTGAACATTTATCATAGATTAAAGCAGAAGAAATAATGTGAGTGGGATTTAGAAGTCTTATTACAGCAATGGCCCCTGAGGAAATCAAGATTTAGTTTCAAAAAAAGAATAGAAAGCCTCCTTGGGAGGTAGTTGTAAAGTTTTCACTTAACTAATTATGTTTCCCTTGACAAGTTATTAAACTTTTAATTAGTATAATCAATGTGTAAATGATATGATTTATCATCTCCTGGAAATTCTAAAATTAGATAATAATTATAATGCAGTTTGAAGAGCACTCACTTAGAAATGAAGTAGGCGTATTTCTTCTATTCTTTAAAATATTAAATGACAAGTATATGCAAAGCAAAGTTACGGCACACAAAAGGAATCAAGAATACTAAGCAAAGCTGTCCTCATTGATATAACCTAGAAAAATAAGGTGATAAATAGCATACAAAAGTAAGATTCCTATGACCTATATATGTCATTTGTCTATAAAAAATAACATGCCTTTCCCTTTATACAATTTCTATCACGCATAGTTAAATGGTACACTAGACTGAAGTGATGAATGTTTGCTGTTGAGATGGTATGAAGTGGAATGGGATTAAAGAAGTTTATGAAATTAAGAGTTTATTACATGGATAAAAAGCTCCCGCCCCTATTGGGTGAGACTTGGTTGGAAATTTTACATGAATCCAGAAATTGGGGGTTATTTGTAGATAATAAAATCTTCTAAGATTCTATTGACCAAATGGTCTCTTTTTTCATTTATTCTGCTTCATGACACTAGAGACCAAGTCTAATATATGTGAGGGAGGGAGGTATCAAAGCAGGGAATTGTTCTTTGTTGGTTATAATAAAATTTTCTATTACTTCATATACAATTATGTTTTCACTATTCAATAAACTAAATATGCTTTATAGACAAAGTATGTTTCATGATTTTTTTTACCAAATGTTATTTAGAGTATTATTAAACACACTGGTGGCCTGGTGCACAAAATTCGTGCACTGGGGGTGGGGGTGGGTTGTCCCTCAGCCCAGCCTGCACCCTCTCCAATCTGGGACACCCGTTTCACAATTTGGGAATGCTGGATCCTAACTGCTCACCTGCCTGCCTGCCTGATTGCCCCTAACCACTCTGCTTGTCAGCCTGCTTGCACCCAATTGCCTCCCCCACCTGTTCGCCCCCAACAGCCCCTCTGCCAGGCTGATCACCCCCAACTGCCCCCCTGTCAGCCTGCTCACCCCCAACTACACCCCTGCTGGCTTGCTTGCCCCCAACTTCCCCCCCTGCCAGCCTGATCACCCCCAACTCCCCCCCCCCCACCAGCCTGATCACCCACAACTGTTGTCTCATCCTGGCCTGATCACCCACAACTGCCTTCCCCTCTTGGCCCCTAACCACCTCTACCTTGGCCCCACCACCATGGCTATGTCCAGAAGAACATCTGGAAGGTCTTCTGGAAGGTCTCCCAGTCTAATTAGCATATTACCCTTTTATTAGTATAGATAGAGGCCTGGTGCATGGGTGGGGGCCAGCTGGTTTGCCCTGAAGGGTGTCCTGGATCAGGGAGGGGGTTCTCTTGGGGGCGGGGTGGCCTGGGCGAGGGGCCTGTGGTAGGTGGCAGGCTGGCCATGTCCCAGCTGGCCATGTCCCCATTGGGGTGTGGGTCCCCACTGGGGACGGTGCCGGCCTGTGTCAGGGGCTGGGGCAGTTTGCAGGCCAGCCACACCCGCATGGGGTGGGGGTCCCTGCTGAGGTGCCTGGCCAGCCTGGGTAGGGACTAATGGCTGTTTACAGGGTGGCCACAGTCCCCAGCAGGGACCCTCACCCCATGGGGGCATGGCCAGCCTGGATAAGGGGCTGAGGGCCATTTTCAGCCTGGCCACATTCCCCTCAGGGTAGGGGTCCCCACTGGGGTGCCTGGCCAGCTTGGGTGAGGGCCATTTTCAGGCTGGCCACACCCCCTTCAGGGTTGGGGTCCCCGCTGCGGTGCCTGGCCAGCCTTAGTGAGGGACTGATAGCTGTTTGCAGGCTGGCCACACCCCCAGCAGGGACCCTCACCCCCATGGTGGCGTGGCCAGCCTGGGTGAGGGGCTGAGGGCCATTTACAGGCCCCTCCCTCGGCAGCCAGCCCGGGTGACCAAGCCTCCCATGCGCTCAGGCAGGCTCCATGGCTGCCGCCCACAGGTCCCTCCTTCAGCAGCTGGCCAGGTCGGGCAAGAAGCTTGGCTTCCTCCATCGCCAGAGTCAACCCTAGCCTCCCGCCTGCTCCAGGTGGCTCCGTGGCTGCCGCCATCTTTGTCCCACTAATTTGCATATTCCCTCCTGATTGGCTGTGGGCGTCACAGAATGACAGTCAATTACCATATTTCTCTCTTATTCGTATAGATAGTAGGCACTTACATACCTCTGGTCCTTCCAGAAATCCCTCTCAAGCTAAGAATTACAAATTAAAAACCAAAACTGCCCAGCTGGTGTTGTTCAGTGGTTGAGCATCAACCTATGAACCAAGAGGCCACTGGTAGATTCCTGGTCAGGGCACACACCAGGGTTGTGGGCTCAATCCTCAGTCGCGGGAGTACAGGAGGCAGCTGATCAATGATTCTCTCTCATCACTGTTTCTATTTCTCTATCCCTCCCCATTCCTCTCTCTCTATAACCAATAAAAACATATTTAAAAATAAAAACAAAACACTAATGAATCTACTTCCTATTCTCTATCATTAACATGTGTTAATTTCTAAATTACCCTATAAGAATTGTGTGTGTGTGTGTGTGTGTGTGTGTGTGTGTGTCTGTGTGTCTGCTTTAATTTGGAGAAAGTTGTTCATTATTAAATCTTAAAAATCTACTTGCTTACTTATACAAAAGTAATATATTCCCTATTTTCTAATTTACTAAATAATATTTCTAGAGAAACCTTATTTTGTTATTGTTATCTAAGCTCCATACTTCAAAGTATCATTAAGTATATAATAATCAACTATAAATAACTGTGATTTGTCACAAAAATCATATTCAATTTAAAACTAGTAATTAGTAAATCTGGAATAACTACCTCATACACTATAATTAATGCATTCATATCTAACAATTTTACAGAACAAAAAGAGGTGTGTGTGTGTGTGTGTGTGTGTGTGTGTGTGTTTATGGACTTGAGATATATATCAAAGAAGAAAGGAATTATTGTTTCAGAGAAGAGTGATAGATATCTGAACTTCAAGTTGCTTTGCTAAGCTTAATGGTAAAGAGGCATGAATAGTGTGAACCCAAATCAGATTGTAGACTGTGATATTTCAGGTTATAAACCACACAGCCTATCATACAGTTGATATTCAAAATATATTTTTAAAATAAAATAATGTAACAATATGTATCCTAAAAAATGTTTCCAAAATAGTCATAGTCAAGTGTTCAGGTACTGTTGTTGAAAAACATAGGGAAAAATAAATTAAAGAGAAAGACAGTTTTACTATGAGGAGCAAAGAAGTAGACTTTTGATTAAAAAGATAATTAAAATGTAGAATCAGTTTTCTCCATAACTTATCACTGTTCCTATGGCAATTATTTATCTCTTCAAATGCTATTATGTAAAATGTCTAAGAATTTAGCAATTAGTTCATCTTATTTTTATATTGTTCCATGAAGAATTTAGCATCTATAATAATAAAAGGGTAATATGCTAATGCCAGCAGCCCAGGACCTGGGTGCCAGAGGGAAGCCGGTGCTGGCAGCCAGGGGAAGGAAGGCCTTCTCTTGCACGAATTTTCATGCGTCAGGCCTCTAGTATGCATAAAAGAAGGGAAGTAGCAAAAACACTTGTTATACACTCATATTTAAATCAAGATGCCCTGTGAAGTCCCTAGTACCGCCAAATGATCTGATAGCCACAAATAAATACAGCTTTTGTTCTGATTATACCTGCCAGGAGAGATAAAAAAAAATACATTTTCTCTCTGATCAGAAAGATATTCTTCAGATCATGATTTTATTACCTTTTGAATAAGAATTACTAGTTTTACTTAATTAAAAGAAAAATATAATTTTATTTAACAAGATTATTTTCTCTTGGAGAGATGGAAATGTTGCCAAGTTTCTGAAAGAGAACTATCAAATTAGGCACATCAGATGTAATGTTCAGATCTTGAATATATGCAGTCACAGTATGTTAAATATGAAGCATCACTAAATATTACTCCATTAAAAACCCTTAAAAAGGTTTAAAACCTGTTTTCATGGGGTAATTGATTGATGTAATCACACGGTGAAGTGCTTTAATATTGACTTCTCAGAACTGTAAATTACTTATGAAGAAATTCCAGAAAAAAAATATAACAATAGTGAATTTTGTTTGCCAATTACAACTTGTGAACTATGGGGATATCACTAAAAATAAACAAATTCAAGAAGAAGAAGAAAGAAGAAAGAAGAAAGAAGAAAGAAGAAAGAAGAAAGAAGAAAGAAGAAAGAAGAAAGAAGAAAGAAGAAGAAAGAAGAAAGAAGAAGAAAAGGAGGACGAGGAGGAGGATGAGGAGGAAGAAGAGGGAGGAGGAGGAGGAAGAGGAGGAGGAGGAGGAGGAGGAGGAGGAGGAGAGGAGGAGGAGGAGGAGGAGGAGGAGGAGGAGGAGGAAGAAGAACCCATCCACCCTGGGTCCATAAATGTCTTTACAAGCCCAGAATCCGCATTTCATACAACCCAGCTTCCCCCATAATCACGATCACAGTGAACCAATGTCGATTTATTGGTTTTGATAGTTTATTACAGTTCCCAGTATGATATTACCACTGGGAAATAAAAATAAAGATACACAGGACATATCTGTACTACTGTTGCAACTTCCTGTGAATATATAACTATTTCAAAATAAAACTTCAACAACAACCATCTCATTAATCAATGGAAAGGGTTTTATCACCATGGAGCAAAGGCAAAGTTAAAAGTAAGATATTTTATTTATAACATCCCTTTGGAACTTTGATCTTTCTAAATTCCAATATTTGTTTATCTGGAGCATCATCTACAAATGGGCATCTGTATGAATTTTAGTATTTATAACTAAGTATTTAGTATTAGGATACAAATGATTTTTGTAAATTAGAAGATGTCTTCCAAATAGTACTAATTTTGCTAGAATGGCATTGATGGACAAGAGACCTGAAAGGTAACTAGGGGCTGTTAGACACTTCAGAGTAAAGGGGAATTTCATGAAGTAGAGGCAGCCCCTATAATGGCACAGAGCAGCAATTTTCAACCATTTTCATCTCATGGAATACATAAATTCATAAAGTTCTGTGGCACACCAAAAACATATTATACTAGAGGCCCAGCACATGAATTCGTGTACCAATGGGGTCCCTCGGCCTGGCCTGCAGGATTGGGCTGAAACCAGCTGATATCCCCCAAGGGGTCCTGGATTGCAAGAGGGACCAGGCCGAGGGACCCCACTGGTACACGATCAGGGCTGGGGAGGGACGCAAGAGGTTGGCCAGCTGGGAAGGGGCCGCGGGAGTGCTCCAGGGTGTGTCTGGGCCCATCTCCCTCAGTCCTGATCGGCCAGACCCCAGCAGCAAGCTAACCTACCGGTCGGAGTGTCTGCCCCTTGGTGGTCAGTGCACGTCACAGCGAGAGGTTGAGCAGTCTTAGCATATCATTAGCATATTACGCTTGGATTGGTTGAATGGCTGACCAGATGACTGGACACTTAGCATATTCGGCTTTTTAATAAAATAGGATTATTTTACCTATCTGATCAAAACAAGGCGCAGTTTGGGTTCAGTCACAGTGGACAGCAATTTTTGTTGTCATGTTTTTTATGTGGCAATCTAAGGGAAAAGAGGTCAGTGTCCCTGACTAAATAGACAGGTATTGCATGGTTTAAAACGTTTTGCGGCACACTGGTTAAAAATCACTGGCATAGAGGTATAAGAAAACTTAGGCTAAACCACAAATCACCATTAGTGCTGTGACCACAATTAAATCTGACCTTATCTGTAGAGGGTTGAGGTACTAGATATGGTAGAAAGGTGACAACAGCACATGTCAAAGTGACTATAACCCAGTGATGGCGAACCTATGACACGCGTGTCAGCACTGACACGCGTAGCCATTTCTGATGACACGCGGCCGCTGAGGCGGCCGCATGCCAAGGATGAAACATTTGTGAAATAATGTTTTTTCCTCAAAGTGACACACTACCCGAGTTATGCTCAGTTTTTTGGCGAAGTTTGACATACCAAGCTCAAAAGGTTGCCCATCACTGCGTATAACCGAATTTGTGAAAGAACGAAAAGAAATGGCTGTGGAGAGTAATGGATTCACCAACAAAACAGATCTTAACCTATTTAAGAACTAACATAAACTTTTAATCAATTTGCTCTATACATGTCATTTCTGAAACTCTCATGGATTGCTGGGAGGAATATAAATTGGTGCAGTTTAAAAAATAATTTGGGAACAATTAAGATTTATAATTTTTCATAATTTTTATTGAATAGTTAGACTTCTAAAGATTTACTCTAGAAGCAAAACATTTTTAAAGTTATCTGAAAAACTAAAATAAGTATATGCACCCAGCTGTCAAACACAGTGTTTCAATAACAAGGGGGGGGGGGAAAGAGCAAATGTCAAAAATGGGGTTATGCTGTGCACTGAATAATGGCTCCAAAACGGTCAATGTTCTAATCTCAAACCCTTTTATTATGGAATCTGACATGATAAAAGGTATTTTGTAGGTGACATTAAGTTAAGGATTTTGATATTAGGATATTATTCTAGATTTTTGTGTCTGGATGGGCCTGATGTAACCACAAGGGTCCTTATAAGAAGGAGACAGGAGACTAGAGAGAAGAGTTGCTAGCCTGCTGGTTTTGAAGATGGAAAAAGGGGTCACAGTCTAAGCAATGCAGCTGCCTCTAAAACTTAGACAGGCAAAAGGACACAGATTCTCCTCTACCATCTCCGGAAAGAATGCCAGGTTCCAAACTCACTTTAGTCTTTTGACTTCCATAACTTTAAAATAATACACTTAACGCTGCTTTAAGTTAGTAAATTTTCGATAATTTTTACTGGCTGTGTGTAAACTTTTGTAGTCATAATCATTTCTTCTTTCTATCTTACTATACAGAGTGTGGAAAAAGTAGGTTTACAGTTGTTCATATGGAAAATAATACAAAATACTAATAATACAAAAATAAACTCTGTATTTCATATCCTCAGATCTATAAACCTACTTTTGCACCACCTGTATTTATTATTTTTCTCTGAGTATCTACTTAAATAATACATGAAATCATAAGTAGTTCTTTAAGATTCTTAAAAAGAAACTAAAGACATTTGGTGGACTTATTTGTGAATGTTTTATCAGTTGGGCCATTCCCTACTCCTTTCCCATTAAATCATTTAGGTGCCTGGCCACTTAAATTGAATGACCAAAATCTGACCTTATCTGTAGAGGGCTGAGGTACTACATATGGTAGAAAGGTGATTTTTCTTACTTTAATATCAAAGTGTTCTAAGCCCAGCCAAAATTACATTTCTACTGGGACTATATAGTATTCATTTTCCCAGAAGTGGCGGATTTCTACCAAAAGGATCATCTACTTCCTATGACATACATTTAATGATTTTTCAGGAATGGAAGCTAGAAACTGTAACATTCTGACACAAAGAAAGTAAGTGAGGATGCTGAGACTTGAGAGGTTAATTGACTTGGCCCAGAATTCTGGTCAGGAAAAACTACATCTACTAAATATTATAGGATGTTGTGACTCTTGGAACAGCAACTGGTGATGAGAAGGATATGTAGTCAGCAAGAGATGTGATGGCAAACCCGGGGCAAGCCAAAGGAGCAGATTGGGCACTTTAATTTATATAAAGTTTCTGGAAGAGCATCCAGGGATATTTGGTCTCATTCACTTTATCCTTATAAGTGGTCACTATGACCTTGGTGAACTCACTGAGTGACAATGCTTTGCTAATGGAGATTCCAGCCTATTTGATTTTTACCTAAATTGATGAGGACGTTTCAATCAAAGTATTTGGACACATTACACTATCAGAAATAATGATCAAAGATCTAAACACATCTTTTCTTTGAATGGTGTTCTGAAGTAATAAATTCAAGGTGAATGAATATATTTGAAAAAAAATTAATTTTACTTAAACGTATTGCATAATTTACTGTGGCATTTTCTACAGATTAGTTTATTTTAAGTATTTATTTACTGTACTTTCATGATAATTTGTGTTAAGTTCCAAATCCTATTCCTAGTGTGTGAATATTAAATAAATTTCATAACTCTTTGAAATAGCTAAAAATAAATATTATTTTAAATTTGGACATGTTGCAGCCATAAATAACAGTTTCAAGATATAAGATCAATATTGGTATGTCTATATTTGGTCAGACATGCTTTGTTTGTCCAAACATTATTTATGTTTTATAAAAATTAGGCCAATTTTTAAAATAAGGCTTTTGCCACTTAGAATTTGGATTTCTATTTTTTCTTGAATAATTAAAATATCTGGCAATATACAGCTCACAAAGAAGCATGGCCATAATCGGAAGAACCTGAAGAAAGTTTTCATGCCTTAAAAGATTGGTGCATGCATGCACACTTAAGTTTCTCTCAAAGCCCACCACTAAACAACCCATGCATACAATTCATTTATTACCAACCTGATGCTCATAGATTTGCATCTTACAGTTATTTATATTTGGCTTCCCGAATGTTCACAATGAAAAAAGATATAAAAGTGAAGGGAATTTGCAAAGGGAATATGCAAAGGTTCCAAATAAAACTTAACCTTCTTAAACATTTAAAAAATGATCTCAGTATTACTCTTCATTTGCCAGGAAGCATCAGACCAGGACTTGACATTTGCAGAGAGCTGACAGTGTCTCCTTCAAAGGGGCTTAGAAAAATTCTGTCAACAAGGAGTTAGTCTATTACTTGTATCTTTCTTTATTCTTTTTTTTTTTTTGTTTGATCAAAAGTTGACACTGCCTTCAGACCCTGACCTTTCTAGTCACCAAATAGGCAAGCATAAGGTCAACCCTTTTCCAGAGGCTTATGGAAAGCATTTCTGTTAGAAACAGTCATTTTTGGTACACAGCATTAAAACAGTTGGTAAAAATGCTGTGGGTTTTCTCAAAGTATGTTTAATAATACACAATACCAGCACATGAGAGTCAATTTACTTGAATGAAAGCTATAGAAATATACAAATGTCACAATTACTTAACTAAAATAAGAGCTCACAAAATCTACATTGTGTTAATAGATACATGTCAACACGTTTGGAGAAAGACATGACACACTTTAATTTCATAGTAAAGGAAAGAGTGCCACTTGATGAAGTGATAATTTCATTCCAGGGAAACCATTTATATCATCAAAATAAACAAAAGATAGTTTTATGTCACAAATATGCAACATTCATCATATAAGTCCCCCCAAATTATTTTAATTCCATGAATATTTTCAGACTAGAGATTCTAGGCCAGAAGTTTAACAGAAATTTATCAGTGCATGTGGTGTGAGTATGGGGTGTGTGTGTGTGTGTGTGTGTGTGTGTGTGTGTGTGTGTGGTGTGTTTGTATTGGTGTGTCTGTGTATGTGTGAAGGACAATTAGGAAACAGAGAATCAAAGCAGGCAAATGAGATCAGAATATCATTGTGTGCAATCCTCATCTTAACAGAAATGTAAGGCTTTTATACTTTCCATCAGTATTGATGAGAACTCCATGCGAATTAAGAAAGCACAGGCCTCAAGCTATTTTACAACTTGTCAAAGTCATCAGGAGAGAATGTTTAACTCTTTTACATATTTGTTTTGAAAGGACTTTATGTATTTTAATTAATGACATCTTTATATTGATATACTGAGAAATAATTAAACACAAATAATATCCATGGCAGAAAGCTTAGGTTATGTTGAAGAGCTGAGAAATGTGTAATGTAATTTTGTTTCTAGTAAATATACTCGAACACCTTCATAATTCTGTTATGTATATCTACTGGAACAGCAGTTTTTTTGTTTGTGTTTTTTTGGGGGGTTTTTTTGGTACTTCATCTGAATTTTAATGGTACAATAATTTTTACTACAGTTCTCAGAAAACATTCACAGACCATAATAAAATGTGTTGGTTTTTTTGTCTGTTTGTTAGGGATGTTAACCCTTCAGCCTTTGTATCACCTTTGAGCTAAATCAGGAACATTGTGGAAGACAGAGTTGGCAAGATTACTTAAGACTAGGATTTTAACACTGAATTATAGAACATTCTAACTCTCTTCGCTTTTCCAAATTCTTTATTAGAAGATGAATGGGTAAGTAGAAGAAAGTGCTAGCCAGGTTTGGATTGCCAAACTATTACAATACTCCAGTTAGACTGAAGGAAAAGCAATGAGAGTAGCAGCTTGGAATCAAATGAGCTCAGAATTTAAAGTTAGCTCTGAATCAGATGAGATCAGGGAAGGGTAAGAAAGAAACTAACATTTCCTGGGCAGCCACTGTGTGCTAGATAATATGCAGCCACTCATATTAATACAACTGAGGAAACTGAGGCAGTCAGAGAGTACTCAGTCCATATCCACACTCTAAGAACGCGAGGTAGCTGGAATTTCAAGCCCTCTCTACTTTATTTCAAAGCTGATGTGATTTTAAACTGGCTCCTTCTTACCAGCTGGTGTGATATTTGATTGCCCTGGTTAGATAGACAAAAAGAAGATGTTCAAGGGACCAAAGAAGGACAATTAGGAAAAAGAGAATCATAGCAGGCAAATGAGATCAGAATATCATTGAGCTTAAGAGCAAATATTTTTCCTGAACCTTATCTTTTATGTCTTTTCTTATGTTTCATGCCTGTTTACTCTATCTTTATTTAAATTAAAAATGTTTTATTAGGATACTAGAGGCCCAGTGCATGAAATTCATGCATGGTGGGGGAGCGGGGGGTCCCTCAGCCCAGCCTGCACTCTCTCCAATCTGGGACCCCTCAGACATTCCTCTCACAATCCTGGACTGCTGGCTCCTAACCGCTTGCCTGCCTGCCTGCCTGATCACCCCTAACCACGTCTGCCTGCCTGCCTGATTGCCCCTAACAACCTCTGCCTGCCTGCCTGATTGCCCCTAACTGCTTCCCTGCCTGCCTGATTGCCCCTAACCACCTCTGCCTTGGCCCCTGCACCCGGGACCCAGGCTTCCCTCCCTCTGGTCCGCTGCAGGTACCTGGGACCTGGGTTGGCCATAGGTGCCTGGGACCGCGGGTGGCTTCACCCGCGCCAGGCTTTGTCAGGAAGGACGTCCAGAAGGTCATCCAGAAGACATCTGGTCTAATTAGCATATTACCCTTTTATTAGTATAGATAAGGTAATATATTCTTAGTTTTATAATATAGGCTTTATAAGAAGTTGTACATTTAAAAATCAAAATAATCTCAAATCACAGATAACTGTCACTATCTTGGTATAAAAACTTCCAAGATTGTATGCACTTTTGTCTATCTTACCTAATAATAGAGGAACATGTAAATTGACCGTACCTCCGCTAGGTCCACAGCCAATCTGAGTATGCAAATTAACCCAACAAAGATGGTGGTCAATTTGCATACATACCTGGGTCCCCGGGAACCTCCTCAGCACCCAGGTCACTCCCAGCAGGCCTCGATGGAGGCTTTAGGCTTGGGAAGGGGCCGAGCCTGGGATCAGAGGGATGGGGAAAAAAATCAATGGAAACATATCCTCAGGTGAGGATAAAAAGAAAAATAAAGAAATGTCATATCCTATGAAAGACACATCTTGAAAATGCCTAAAGAAAGTTGTCATTTTTTCATGGTTAAGGGACTGGAGTCCGTGTTGATGAAAATACCTTGGCGGCTGTGGTGACTGGCAGTGGCTGCAGCAGCGGGGTGATGGGGCTGGTGCCTTCCCCTGATCAGCCCAGTCGCCTCCCACAAAGGGAGGCCAGACTGCAGCTTAGGTCCGCTCCCAATGGGGAGCTGGCCTAAGCCATCAGTAGGACATCCCCTGAGGGCTCCCAGTATGTGAGAGGGGGCAGGCTGGGCTGAGGGACCCCTCCCCAGTGCACAAATTTCATGCACCTGGCCCCTAGTGTATAAATAAGTACAAATATTTAAAAAAATAATATTCTTATGTAATAAAACTAATAGTTCACACTTCTTATAGATTGCCCTTTTTTCAACCCATATGCCTTTTTTATCTTTCTACATTAACAATATATATTTATATCTATATCATCCTTTTCAACAGCTTCATATTTCATTTAAAAAGTTTATTTTAGTTCATCTAATTGGTTTTTCTATGGCTATTGAGCAAAAGTGTTTCTATAAATATGCTGAAAAATGTATTTATGATTATTTGTATGACTATTTTCTCAATATGTTGTCTTAGTGATGGGTCATCTTTGCATATTTTCATAGCTAGTTTTAAGACAGCACTTCTGAAGTGGAAGGTATGCCTTTTATCTCACATATTTACACACACAAATTATTCTACTTCTTTAGAATTATTGCCAAATAAGTAGGATTGAAAAGATATAGCTATATTTTAATGCTCTCCAGTTCCATCCATACTGTGGCAAATGGTAAGAATTCCTCCTTTTTTACAGCAGCGTAGTATTCCATTGTGTAGATGTACCACAGTTTTCTAATCAACTCATCTGCTGATGGGCATTTAGGCTGTTTCCAAATCTTAGCTAGTGTAAATTGTGCTGCTATGAACATGGGGGTGCATATATACTTTCTGATTGGTGTTTCTGATTTCTTGGGAAATATTCCTAGAAGTGGGATTACTGGGTCAAATGGGAGTTCCATTTTTAGTTTTTCGAGGAAACTCCATACTGTTCTCCACAGTGGCTGCATCAATCTGCATTCCCACCACAGTGCACGAGGGTTCCTTTTTCTCCGCATCCTCGCCAGCACTTGTCGTTTGTTGATTTGTTGATGATAGCTATTCTGGCAGGTATGAGATGGTACTGCATTGTTGTTTTGATTTTCATCTCTCGAATGATTAGTGACTTTGAGCATGTTTTCATATGTCTCTTGGCTTTCTTTATGTCCTCTTTCAAAAAGTGTCTATTTAGTCCATTGCCCATTTTTGATTGGATTGTTTATCTTCCCTTTGTTAAGTTGTATGAGTTCCCTGTAAATGTTGGGGATTAAACCCTTATGTGAGATAACACTGGCAAGTATGTTCTCCCATGCAGTGGGCTTTCTTGTTGTTTTGTTGGTGGTTTCTTTTGCTGTGCAGAAGCTTTTTATTTTGATGTAGTCCCATTTGTTTATTTTCTCCTTAGTCTCCATTGCCCTAGAAGCTGTATCAGTAAAGATATTGCTACAACAAATTTCTGCTATTTTGGTGCCTATGGCTTCTTCAGATTTTTATGGTTTCCCATCTTACATTTAAGTCCTTTATCCGAGCATTATGCTAAGTGAAATAAGCCAGTCAGTGAAAAATACCACATGCTCTCTCTCATTTGTGGAATATAAAGAACATTATAAAGTGATGAACAAAAATAGATACAGAGGCAAAGAAGCATTGAACAGACTGTCAAACTATAGCGGGAAGGCAGGGGAGTGTTGGGGGGTGGGGTGGTAAGAGATCAACTGAAGGACTTGTATGCATGCATATAAGCATAACCAATGGACATGACACTGGGGGGTAAGGGGGCGGCGGAGGGCATGTATGGGGGAGAGGGAGTATGGGAAGCCAGGGAGAGGTCAATGGGGAAAAAAAGAAGACATATGTACTACTATTTGTAATACTTTAAACAATAAAATAAAATTTTAAAAATGAGAAAAAAAAGATATAGCTATATTTTAAATTACCCTTTTAAGTTCATTAGTGATTGAAAAACTTAATGATTGAAAAATCCTTTGTCATTGGGTTGCTCATCTATTTCTTATTAATGCACATCAAATCTATATAAAATAGAATATTAACCCTTTATCATTTATGTTATAAAGTTTTATTAAATTTGCCATTTTTTATTTTTTAAATGTTGGAAATGCTTTTGTTCCATTAAATTTAAATTTTTCTGAGGTCAAATTTGTCATCCTTTCCTCTGTAGACTCTTTCTGTGATGGCTGTGACACCTTTGGAAGGGTGGCCTATAGGCCAGTGGGTTGAGAGCAGGAGCTACCCCTTGTTGTGATGCGAGGTGAGCCATGGGAGTAGAAGTGAGGGTTATCCAGGCAGTTTCCTAACACCCCATGGCCTGAGGAGGGAGCTATAATAACTCTCCTTTTTCAAACATTGCCACACTGAAGAGACTGTGATCACTGCACACGCTGGTCAATGTCTGGTCTCTGTGATGCCTTTTGTTTTCTTCCCTTTGAAAACACACACACACAGCCCTGGCCGATGTGGCTCAGTGGATAGAGCATCGGCCTGCGGACTGTAGGGTCCCGGGTTCGATTCCCGGTCAAGGGCACATGCCTGGGTTGTGGGCTCGATCCCCAGTGGTGGGCGTGGTGGGCGTGCAGGAGGCAGCCGATCCATGATTCTTTCTCATCACTGATGTTTCGCTCTCTCTCTCTCTCTCTCTCTCCCCCTGCCTCTCTGAAATCAATAAAGAAATATATTTTTTAAAAATAAAAAAAGCACACACACACACACACACACACACCATACAAATGTATGTTATATATTTTCATATATATTAATACATGAGATTCTAAAATAATATTGTAAAATTGTGGGAAAATGTGTAATCTCAAATGGTTAATTCCATAGGATACGATGGTTTGACAGAGCATTTTACATGTACAAATAATCTTACATGTTCAAAAAGGACTGGAAATCAGGAGACAAAGTCTGTCCTTGTCTTGCACTAATCATTTGGGTGGGGGTGGAGGTGGTTGGGATGCCACTTCTCTCAAGATCTGAGTCTCATTATCTGCACAGAACTTGAAGCACCCCCCTTTCAAGTACACATTTTCCACTTTTCTAACATGTACAGTCCCCTCCCTCTAACCTGCTCTCCATGTGAAATAAAACTGTAGTTTCTTACCACTTCTATTGATTCAACAAGGCAAAGGAGAAGAGAAAGAAGAAAAAATAAACATAAATGTAAAAAACAAAGAATTAAGGCAATAGTTATTTAAAGATTACATGATTATACATGTAGAAACTTTATAAAAAAGAAAAAAAAACTCTGCTAGGTATAAAAGCAAATTTATAAAGGTCTCAGAATATAAAATCAATATATACATATCAGTTCTATTTCTTTAATCTAGAAAGAAATTAATTTATATTAGAAACAAAAATTTATAATAAACTTTTTGCAACAGTATAAAAATGTCAAATACCTAGGAACAAATTTATCAAAAAATCTAAAAGCTTCTTATACTAAAAATTATGAAACATTGTTAAAAGGATATAATTAAGGTATATATATATATATATATATATATATATACACACACACACACACACACATATATACACACACACACACACACACATATATATATATATATATATACACACACACACACACACACACATATATATATATACACACACACACACATAAATATATATATATATATATATATATATATATATATATATATATATATATATTTAGCAGAGTATGCCTAGTTCCTTGGTAAGAAGACTCACTACTATAAAGACATTTACTCTGTCAAAATTGAGTTATTTCAGCATACTACTTTTCAAATGTTCACAAGCCAATGCTAAAATGCACAAAGAAATATAAAAAAAAACTGTATAAAGTTAGATCAAGTTGAGGGAACTAATGCTACATAAGTTGATGTTACTATAAATTTACAAGAAAATAAGTATTGGCATAGATTAGTCAAAAAGTTACAGAAAAAAATTCCAGTCTGTTGTTTAGTATTTAATAAAGACATTCATTCTACTAAGTTCAACAGATGACTCTGTATTAACTAACTTTTCTTTAAGAAGAGGGATTTAAACTTACATCATATTTGCACAGACAAATATTAAAGCTAAAATTATAGTTACAAAAAGAAAATATAGAGGAATAGGGTGAGTAAACAATCATAAAAGTAAATAATGCTAAATTGAACTTCATAAAAAAACAATTTACTGATCAAAAGACCCCGTTAAAATAAATAAAAAAGTAAGCCTCAAACTAAGAAAAATGTTCACATAAATATTTCTGACATAAACTTGAATACAGAATATGTAAGCACATTCAACAAATCAATAAAAAATAGGAAAAACCCAGAATATATACTATGCAAAAGAAGATACATAAATGGCTAATAAGGTGGAAAAAGATGGCCAATTCCTTTATTTATCAGAGAAATGACAATAAATTATACAATAAGATGCCACATTATATTACTGTTATGGAAAAAAGACTTGTGAGTAATAAGCATATATCAGAAGATTACTAAGTAATTTGATCACTCATGTACTACCTTTAAGAGTAGAAATATGTACAACTTTGGAAAACTGGCATTTAAAAATAAATTTATTATATACTTCTTTATGATGCAGTAATTCTATCACTATGTTATTTTAAAAAAATACATATATATATATATATATATATATATATATATATATATCCACAAAATGGACTGAGTACAAGAATAGTCATTGGTGCTTTATTCAGAAATGCAATCTTTTGAAACAACTCAAATGTCCCTCACAGGAGAATAAACAGATTATGATATATTCATATAATGGAATATTAAGAAAATATAAGAAATGAACTACTTATCACACAACATGAACATTTTTCTTAAAAGTTCAGTAAAGGAATTCAAAGAAAAAGACTACATGCATTTTTATTCCATTTACATTACATTAAGTAATAAAAAGAGATCTAAATCAGAATAGTGATTGTCTCTGTGAGATGAGAAGGGGCAGGGGAAGTTTCTAGAGTGAAGGCAATGTTCTATATCTTAATTGGTGTACTACTTAAACCTGTGTATACATTTGTAAAAACCCATCGAACTGTGTCCTTATCAAATGGCATTTTGTAATATGCAAGCATATCTCAATTTTAAAAATAAAAGAAAAAATACAAGTTGACAAAATACATTTCTCTTTTTCATTTATTGAATAACTAGTGGCCCGATGCATGAAATTCGTGCATGGGGTGGGGGGGTATCCATCAGCCCAGCCTGCACCCTCTCCAATCTGGGACCCCTTGGGGGATGTCCGACTGCCGGTTTAGGCCACAGGGATGGGGCCTAAACCGGCAGTTGGACATCCCTCTCGCAATCTGGGACCGCTGGCTCCTAACTGCTCACCTGCTTGCCTGCCTGATTGCCCCTAACCACTCTGCATGCCGGCCTGCTTGCCCCCAACTGCCCCCCCCCCCCCCCGCTGGCTTGCTCACCCCAACAGCCGGCCTGCTTGCCTACAACTGCCCCCCTCCTGGCCTGATCACCCCTAACCACCTCTGCCTCAGCCCTGCCACCATGGCTTTGTCTGGAAGGATGTCCGGAAGGTCTTCTGGAAGGTCTCCCGGTCGAATTAGCATATTACCCTTTTATTAGTATAGATTATCACTGGTAAGTAGCTAGTCAATTCCTCCCCATTTGCTATTTAAAGTTCAATTTCTTGTCTTTGAAATGTGTCCAAGGGTACATCCTTCTGTGTTTTACTATCCTTCACGTTAATTCCAACTGCTTCATATGTCTCCCTAGCTACAGCATCTCATTCCTCATTTCATACATGTCCTTATTTACTGCTGAGTTCATTAAAGTATTCCATGGAGCCTGTATTATTTTCTCTAATTTGGCCTGGTACTTCCCCAACAACAGAGAGGAAATTTATGAAATTACTAATAAATAAGGAAAATATTCCACCCTTGGCTAAGAATCCATCTTTTTATTTTGTAATATTGTAAATGAATCTTCTACCAAACTGTCTCTTCCAAAGCAACTGAGCAATATTTTCTAACATGTTGTGCTCCTTTCTAGAATATGACAGACAACCAAATTAATTTATCCTTTCAAAGTGTTAATGGCTTGTGAAATTGGACTCAATGAAATGGTCTAGACAAGCTGCATAAACCTTTCTCTCACGCAGACTTTCCTGTTTTTAAGAGCACTGCTTGGTTTGTATTTCAGAACCATAGTACTCTGTAGAGACAGAAGAGGGTGGGAGGTAGGAGAAGAAACAAGACAAAAAAGGAAATAAAAAGACTTCTATTCAAACGAAGAGAAATAATTTAAATAAGAAATTTCATGGTAGCCATGAAGAATGTACAGTCTTTTTAATTTTAAAAACAACAATAAGCCTGGCTGGTGTTGCTCAGTGGTTGAGCATCAACCTATGAACCAGGAGGTCATGGTTTGATTCCTGGTCAGGGCACATGCCCGGGTTTCAGCACAATCCCCAGTAGGGGTGTACAGCAGGCAGCCAATCAATGATTTTCTCTCATCATTGATGTTTTTATCTCTCTCTCCCTCTCCCTCTCCTTTCCTCTCTGAAATCAATAAAAACATTTTTAAAATAATAACAATAAAAATCCAGATATGAATATTTAAATATTTCCCTTTTCAAGTTTATATTGAATTTATTGGTATGACATTGGTTAATAATATTATAAAGGTTTCTGGTGTACAATTCTATAACACATCATTTGTACATTGTATTGTGTATTCACCATCCAAAGTCAAGTCTCCTTCCATCAACATTTATCATCCCTTTAACCTCTTCTACATCCCCCCACGCCCTTTCCTTCTGGTAATCACCTACCATTGTCTGTATCTATAAGTTTTTTGTTGTTGTTGTTTTTGTTTTTTGCTTAATCCCTTCCCATTTTTCACCCAGCTCTCCAAGCCTCCTACACTCAAACAGCTGTACTTGTCTTTCCCTGACTGCCTTATTGTACTTAGCATAATGTTCTCCAGGTCCATCCATGCTATTGCAAAAGGTAAGATTTTATAGCCAAGTAGAATTCTATTGTGTTAATGTACCACAGGGTTTTTATTCATTCATCTACTGATGGACACTTAGGCTGCTTCCAAATCTTGGCTATTGTAAATAATGCTGCAATGAACATAGGGTGCATATGTCCTGTTGAACTAATTCTTCAGGTTTCTTCAGATATGTTCCCAGAAGTGGAATTTCTGGATCATAAGGCAGTTCCATTTTTCATTTTTGATGAAACGTCATACTGTTCTCCACAGTGGCTGCACCAATCTGTATTCCCACCAATAGTGCATGAGTGTTCCTTTTTCTCCACAACCTTGCCAACACTTGTTTGCTAATGTATTCATGATACACATTCTGGCAGTTGTGAGGTGAAATCTCACTGTGGCTTTAATTTGCATTTCTCTGATGATTAGTGACATTTAGCATCTTTTCATAGTCTATTGGCCACTTCTCTTTGGAAAAGTATCTATTCAGGTACTTTGCACAATTTTTAAATCCTCACCCAAGGGTATTTTTCCATTGATTTTGAGAGAATGAAATAGAGAAGGAAAGACAGAGAGAGAGATATCCATGTGAAAAAAACATCAATTGGTTGCCTCCTGCATGCACCCTGACACGGCCCCAGGCCAGGGAGGAACCTGCAACTGAGGTACTTGCCCTTGACCAGAATAGAACCTGGGTCCCTTTGGACTGCAGTCCAATGCTCTATCCACTGAGCAAACCAGCTAGGGCTTTTGCACATTTTAATAGATTTTTTTTGTTTTCTTGATGTTGAGTTTTATAAGTTCTTTATAAATTTTGGATATTAACCCTTCATCAGGTATACCATTGGCAAATACATTCTCCCATTCAATAGGCTGTCTTTTCATTTTGCTGATGGTTTCCTTTGCTGTGCAAAATCTTTTTTGTTTGTCTTGGCCAGTAGTTCAGTTGGTTGGAGCATAATCCCATACAACAGTAGACTGCAGGTTTCATTCCCCATTAGGGTACATACCTAGGTGAGGATTAAAAAAAAAAAACAAAAAACTTTTTAGTTTGATACAGTCCTATTTGTTTCTTTTTTGTTAGTATCCCTTGCCCAAGGAGCTATAAAAGAAAAATATTGCTATGAGAAATGTCTGAGATTTTACTGCCTATATTTTCTCCTAGAATTTTTAAGGTTTCAAGTCTTAAATTTAAGTCTTTAATCCATTTTGAGTTTATTCTTGTGCATGGTGTATGAAGATGATCTAATTTTATTTTTTGCACATATCTGTCCAATTTTCCCAGCACCATTTATTGAATAGACTATCTTTATCTGATTATATATTCTTGCCTCCTTTATCAAATATTAACTGACCATAAAGGTGTAGATTTATGTCTGGGCTCTCTATTCTGATCCATTGATCTATATGGCTGTTTTTAATGCCAGTACCATGCCTTATAGTATAATATCAGGTAGTGTGATCCCTCCAACTTTGTTCTTCTTTCTCAAGACTGCTGCAGCTATTCAGGTTTTTTGTGTGGTTCCATATACATTTTTGGAATATTTGTCCTAGTTCTGTGAAATAGGCCATTAGAATCTTGATAAGAATTGCATTCCTATAGATTGCTTTGTGTATTATGGATGTCAATGCTTGCTATCCATGAACATGGTATATGCTTCCACTTATTTTTATCTTTTTCAAGTTCTTTAAAATTTTCCAAATACAGGTCTTTTACATCCTTGGTTAAAATTATTCCTAAGTATTTTTGATGTAATTGTAAATGGATTGTTTTCTTAGTTTCCCTTTCTGATAGCTCATTACTGATGTATAAAAATACAACCAATTTCTGGACATTTAGTTTGTATCCTGATACTTGACTGAATTCATTTACCAGTTCTAGTAATTTTTTTGGTGGGGTCATCAGTGTTCTCTATATACAGTATCATGTAATCTGCAAATAATGACAGGTTTTCAGCATCTATTGCTATGATCATGTGACTTTTATCCTTCATTTTGTTTATGTAGTATATCTCACATTTATTGTTTTGCGGATATAATACCATCTTTGCATGCCCTGAATAAATCCCACATGATCATAGTGTATGATGTTTTTAATGTATTGTTTGATCCAGTTTGATAATATTTTGTTGAGGATTTTAGCATCTATGTTTAGCATTTATGGCCTATCATTTTCTTTCTTTGGAGTGTCTTTATCTGGTTTAGTAATTAGGATAATGCTGGCCTCATAAAATGAGCTTGAGAGTCTTCCCTCCTCTTTAATTTTTTGGAATAGTTTGAGAAGGATAGATGTTAATTCTTTGAATATTTGGTAAAATTCACCTGTGAAGCCACTTGGTCCAGAACTTTTGTTTGTTGGGACTTTTTTGGTTACTGCTTCAATTTAGTTAGTTGTAATCTGTCTATTTAGGTTTTCTATTTCTTCTTGATTCAGTTTTGGAAGATTGTATGTTTCTAGGAATTCATCCATTTAGTCCAATTGTCCAAGGTGTTACCATAAAGTTGTTCACAATATTTTCTTACAATCCTTTTGTATTTCTGTGGAGTCCATTGTTCCTTCTCCCTTTTCATTTCTAATTTTATTTGGATCCTCTATCCTTTTTTCTTCATGAGTCTGATTAGATGTTTGTCAGTCTTGTTTATCTTTTTTAAAAAATCAGCTCTTGGTTTCATTGATCTTCTGTATTGTTTCTTTAGACTTCATTTATTTCTGCTCTGATCTCTATTATTTCATCTACTCACTTTTGGCTTTGTTTGTTCTTTTTTTTTTAATTTTAGCTCCTTTAATTTTAAAGTTAGATTGTTTATTTGAGATTTTTCTTGTTTCTTGAGGTAGGCCTATAATGCTATGAATTTTCCATGTAGGACTGCTTCCACTGTGTCCCATAGATTTTGGGTTGTTGTGTTCTCATTTTCATTTGCTTCAAGGTGTCTTTTGATTTCTTACTTGATATCATTGTTAACTCATTCGTTATTTTGTAAGGTGATTTAGCCTCCATGGCTTTATGTGTTTTTTTAGTTTTTTTCTTGTGATTGATTTCTAGTTTAATACCATTATGGTCAGAGAAAATGCTTGATATAATTTCAATCTTCTTAAATTTGAGACTTGTTTTGTGTTCTAACATGTGGTCTATCCTAAAAATGTTCATGTGCACTTAAAAAGAATTTATATTCTGCTGCTTTGGGGTGAATTGCTCTGAAAACATCAATTAAATCCATTTGATCTAGTGTGTCATTTAAGACAACTGTTTCCTTACTGAATTTTTGTCTGGAAGATCTATTCACTGATGTCAATGGGGTATTAAAATCCCCTACTCTGATTGTATTGTCAATCTGCCTTCATGTACATCAAGATTTGCTTTCTATATTTAGGTGCTCCTATGCTGGATGCATAAATGTTGGTAAGAGTTATTAAATGTCTCCCTCCCTTTATGGAATAGCAAAAACTTTCATATATAGCTCTTTATTCACGTACTAATATCAATATAAACTGAAAAGTGACACATAAATACATTTCCACTTTATAGTAATTAAAACAAGTGAGGTACAAAAAAATGTTATCACAGGAAAAATATGGCTCACATCAGCCAGCACATTCCACATTGGTATATTCAACTGGAGTGAGAATTTCCCCCACCCTCAAATATGCACAACTTCATGAAAATCAAATAAATATGAAGGATAATGGCCAAGACTTATAGATTTTCATATTAAGAACTAGAAGATTGAGAAGCTGAGATACAGTTTTATCTGAATATCCTCTCTAATAAAACGGCAATATGCAAATTAACCATCACTCCACTGCATAAGCCACGCCCACCAGCCAAGCCACGCCCACCAGCCAATCAGGGCGAGTATGCAAATTAACCCCAATCCAAGATGGCTACAGCCACAGAGAGCAAGGTTTCCCAGGTAACAGAGTAAGCCAAGCTTTCCATAGCCGTTGCAGGCCTAAGCCTCCACTCAAGCTACAAAGTTTCAATTATAGAAGGTAAACAAATTCAAACAAATGGCGGCAGAATGGAGCTTGAGAGAGCAGGCCAGGGTTGTCCCTGGCAACAGGGGAAGCAAAGCTTTCCGCACACCCTGGCCGGGCTCACCCGCTTAAGGCAACAAAGTTTCAATTATAACCCCAACACAAATGGCTTCGGGCCTCGGAGGGAGCCCCAGGCTTGGCTCTGCTCCAGGCTACAAAGTTTCAATTGTAGAAGGAAAATAAATTCCAGATACCAGGGCCTCCCCTTGGGTTGCCAGGGGGCATGGCCAGCCTGCAAACCACCACAGGCCCCTCGCTCAGGCCGCCCCATGCCCAAGGGAACCCCACCCTGATCTGGGACACCCTTCAGGGCAAACCAGCTGGCCCCCACCCCTGTACCAGGCCTCTATCCTATCTAATAAAAGAGTAATATACAGATTGATCATCACTGCAACACACAATATAGCTGCCCCCATGTGGTCAAAGGTCCTGTCCCCATGTGGACACAAGATGGCCACTACAAGATGGCCAGCAGGAGAGGGAAGTTGGGAGGCACCCGGCCTGCAAGGGAGGTTAGTTGTGAGGGACCAGGCTTGCAAGGGAGGGCAGTTGGGGGCGATCAACCCTGCAGGAGAGGGCAGTTAGGGGTGACCAGGTTGGCAGAGGAGGGAAGTTGGGGGCAAACAGGCTGGCAGGGGAGCAGTTACGCATCAACCAGGCTGGCAGCGGAGTGGTTAGGGGGTGATCAGGCTGGCAGGCAGAGGCGGTTAGGGGCAATCAAGAAGGCAGGCAGGCAAGCAGTTGGGAGCCAGCAGTCCTGGATTGTGAGAGGGATGTCCGACTGCCCGTTTAGGCCCGATCCCACTAGGATCGGGCCTAAACGGGCAGTCGCACATCCCTCCAGGAGTCTCAGATTGGAGAGGGTACAGGCTGGGCTGAGGGACAACCCCCTGCCGTGCACGAATTTCGTGCACCGGGCTTCTAGTTTCATATAAAAGCCAAATTAAATTTTAAAAAATATTTCCCAAGCTACCAGTCAAGAAAGACCTTTAATGAGTAGTTGATAGCTCTAAAATGTGTTAATTGTTCCTACTTATTCATGCTGCAATTGGATAATTCTGTTCTTAAGATGCAGAAGTCAACCATGTCAAACTCTTCCTAGAGAAGTTTTCACAAAACAGCAAGGCAGACTGCTATTGTAGTTTATTTTTTAGCATGTCTTTCCTACCTAACTTGATCCAGTCGGGGGAAAAAAAAGGAAAGAAAACAATTGTCTGTTATCTTAATGGCTTTTGGTATTATCTGGACTCTCTCTACACCTGGAGCTATTTCAGTGTGGGCAGCGAAAATGCCATCAGTTAACATATTACCCAGTAGTATCAACTTGAACATTGACACCTTCCTCTTGCATTCTGTCCAGATCTACACACACAGCAAGAGACGCAGGATTCTGAATGGAAATGCTGGCACAACCTGACTGATGCTGTCAGAGCTCCCCAGTGTGAAGTGCTTTGCTACTAATGATCCTGCCACGCTGTGCCAGCAGGATATTATTAACCACACTGTCTGAGATCTTCAAATCTCTGGCGTATCAATTAGCAGAAGTTTACACTATCAATTTTATTCTCCAGGTTAAATATCCAAAATAAAGGAGAATCATATACAAGGCACATGGTGATTTTCTGATTATTTGTTATTGGTGTCATTTTTGCTTTAGATTTTTTAAAATTATAATAAAATGACTAAAATGAGTCTGTCTTCTCACATCCATTTGGATGATGCTATGAATTTAAGGATACGAATGGGGTGGTATTAGGAGTAGGTTGAAGAGGGACTAGGTGACGCCCATGAAAGATGCTTTTAATAACTTAAAGAGATTCTCTCTTTTTTGGAAAATGCCTGCAGATAAGGGCATGTAGCATTCATGATAACTTTTGCTCTAATTGCCTCTTGATCCTTTTTAGTTGCTTATTGCAAGCATGTGTGCACAAGCTACACCCACATATCAACGATTCCTTGCACAGTAAATAATATTCACTAACTGCCTTCTATATTTCAGACACAGTCCTAGGTTCTGTGATAGGAAACAAATAATACTCTGCCACTTAAAGTTTACAATTGGATTTTTACTTTTTCCCCACAAATTAATTAATTGAAACAACCAAAGTTAACTATTTCAGTGACCCCTCCCTCCAACCACAGACTTATTTTTGCACAGTGAATTAAAATTCTTAATCCATAAATCCCTTCATTCTATAAAATGATCTACTTTTGAATTGATTCATGATAGTTTAATACCAAAATTAATATTTGGATATTACAAGAAAAAGAATATTGGCTACTACTTAACATTAGTTATGTGCAAAGTATCATGCTAAGGCATTTGTATGCATAATTAATTCACTTAGCAATCATTACTGAGTGTCTACCACATGCAAGATCCTAGGCTGTGCAGCAGAAACAAGCTGTCTTCTATAAACTGTATATATTCAAGTTGGAAGAGATACATTTGTACAATAAAAAATAAGGTAGAAATAAGAACTATAGTAAAAATAAAATATTGTGATAGGCTAGGAGCCTTTACAATGTTACATGAAAATCCTGCATGTTTTCATCTCAAATTTCCAAATTAGGAGAAATATCATGTATTTCCCTTATATAGTTTTCTCTTCCCCTAAATTGAAAAAAAAAAGGCTTTATTCAGTTAAGAAGTGATTAAGTCCATCCATCATAATCAAATTTTTCTGCTGTAAGCACGTTAAATGATTGGGTATATATGCTCTATTTTTTTGACTCAATGGAAAGGTAAGGAAAACAGAAAAAGATAATCCCATAATAGTGTTTTTATTGTATTTTATGAAAATTTAAATATTAAAGCTGATATAATCAGAAATTCAATCTTCATTTTGTGATCCCAGTTTCTTTTGCCTATTTTTGTATGGGTAAAAAAATGTATAACATTAAAATGTAATCTCAATGAAGAATGTTTCAGGTTATGATTTCAACTTGACTCCTCAGATCTTTAGAATATTTTGACAGCCATCATTCTTAGTAATGTTATATGATTGTTTTTAATCCATTTTTTTGGTATATAGAACTTAGAAGTATGTTGTTCAAAACTGAATTTTGAATTACTGATTTATAATCCTACTTTCTAGTGCAAAATAATTTTCTTCTTTTTTAAAAATATGTTTTATTGATTTTTTACAGAGAGAGGAAAGGAGAGGGATAGAGAGTTAGAAACATCGATGAGAGAGAAACATCAATCAGCTGCCTCCTGCACACCCCCTACTGGGGATATGCCCGCAACCAAGGTACTTGCCCTTGACTGGAATTGAACCTGGGACCTTCCAGTCCACAGGTGGACACTCTATCCACTGAGCCACACCGGTCAGGGCCAAAATAATTTTCTTCTGAGAAGAATGTACAGATAAGAGAAGCATGATGTTTTAGCACTTAATAACTTGGGATTTTTAAATTTAAAAATACTTATTTCAAATCCTATCTCTGCTACCTCTGTTTAACACCCATGTTCTTCATTTTCCTGCTCTGTAACATGAGAGTTAAGAAGACACATAGATTGTGAGAACCCAATGAAATAATCTATGTAAAGAGCTTTGTCCAGCGTCTAACACATAGTTGAGATTCAATAAACATTAGTTTTATTATTATTAAGTATAGTAAAATGTGCAAATGTGCTTTTAAACTGAAAATGGTTTTATAACTATAAGGTATTTTGGATAGCATAAGTGTTGAGTAAGGTAATGTATCTTTCATTCATCCATGCATGGGTTCATTCATTCATTCAACTGAGCCTGATACCCTGGAATGCATATCCATAATATACATAGTAGAGCAAGCTTTAACTTCAGACATAGGATTCTAAAGAGATCATTGTACTCATATTAATAATTTTACAAAGCTAAATAAGATACAAAATGATAGTTTTAAAAATCTCATCAGACATCCACAGACACAAAAATATCTAAATAAAGTAAACTTCAGAAAGCAACAAGCCTTTCATATGACAAATCAAACAAGAGACCTGAAAAACAGTGACAGCATAATAGAGTGAAAGCATCATGAAAATAAAGAATGGACTGAATGAAGAAGGCCTTTGCCTTTTATTTATATTTATAAACAAATAAGGCAGGCTTCATATAAAAGAACAAACTGTTTTGAAATGAGGAATGCTCAAAAAATATAATTAATAACTATTATATTTGTAGAAGATTTTTATCTCCTGTAAGAAAGATAAGCTTTGAACGTTTAAACATAATAAAATAAGGATACTTGAGAATTTGGTGAATTTGTCAATCCACAAAAGTCATCTGAAGTTTCAGCTTGAAGTACTTATTTATATTCATTGTGAATCACTGAGGACATTCATTCCAAAAGAGATAGTACATACTGGGATGCAATGTCATTCTTTTGGGGAAACATCATATTAAGAGCTTAAAATGGGCAATATTTGCTTTGCTTCTTGAAATCAAGTTTTGTTTTGTTTTAAATCCCAATAGGTAAAACTGGCTAAAGAAAATTAATTATGTTATGGGTGATAATTAACCATTGTGTTGAAAATTAAGGAAAGATAAAACCTGATTTCATTAGTTGATATATTACCATTTGTTCCAAAATGCTTCCTAGTATTTAAAAGGGAACCACATTGGCTTGATGCCTATTTTATCACAACAGTCCTTGTTTTTTTTCAAAACAACACATACACACAGAGAAATATTTAAGGGGAAATATTTAATTTTAATCATTGGCATTCAGTGGGGCAGAAATATTAGAAGTTGGGTATTCCTTGTCCATCTGGAGTCTATTAAAGTCTAAATTAGAATATTATTTTCGCAGAGGGTAGAAAATGTTTCTAAACCTATTTCTAAAGGTATGAAAAAACAAGCTCGGAGCTGTGAGTTCAGATTGATAAAAGAGGTTAAACTCTTAAGCCAAAATGGCAGCCTCTTAATAAAACGGCATGCTCTAAAATAATCATTTAAAAAATCAGGTTTTTACAGCTAGTCCCTTATTTGGATGTGCCTAATATTTAGAGGCTTGATATTTCACTTTTTATGCAATTTGCTAAAAATACAAAGAAATATCACTGACTGATAGAAGGGGTAAGTCAGAAAGACTTACTGGAGCCTGGAGTGAGATGTAACAGCTGGATGTGTCTGTGGGAATAGTTCCGTTATCCTGAGAGCTCTGCTGCTTTGTCTTTTAGGGCAGATAGCTTGTTTTTCTGGATTGAAGTAGCCTATGTTAATTTCTTCTCAGGCCCGTGTGCAGCTACTACCTTTGGAAATGACCCTCTGGTGATGTGCAGTAGCTTACAAGGGGCTGGGATTTAAAAGGGAGTTTTAAGACTCAGCTACTAGGAATCTACACCAAGATATTCTAATCACCAGGAATATCTGCCAAAGGCTGGCAGGCTGTCAAGCACATGAAGTCCAGAGAAACAGCTTTAGCAACGGTATTATGAAATTAGAACTTCATAATAAGGTATCCTTTCAGGAAAGTAGAAATTTGAGTGCACCAGGACTAGGCAGTAACTTGGGAACCTAGAAATCTCATAGGCTGAAAACAGTCAATATTCTGTATTTTTTTAAAAAAAAAACTCCTCACTATTACACACAGCACCTCTACACCTCAGGATATAGTTCTCAGCATTCCTTGTTGAATTGCTTTTCATCTAGATTCTATTCCTTGGGAGACTGAAGCTGGAAGTTTTCCCCAGGCCAAATAGAAAGAGAAGCCTTTTTTTTTTTTTTTTGTATTCTGTCATTTGACACACCAACCTCATACTTCTTTTTAGATATTTTCTCTTGTGTGTGGTATGTGCGTGATCTTCATTCTCTGTGTTCTTATTTCTTATCTGGCATTTAAAATTCCCAGCTGTAAACCAGGTTTCAGGAGAAAGTTGAACCCTGTGTCTCTGAATTTCCAATATCTTTTACTTTCTCTTACAGATATCATTTGTGGTGGACAGGACAGGCAAGGGCATGTGTTAATAATATTCATTAAAACATTACTTTCTAGATGACAATTTAAATAAAATTATTTCACTTGCATGAATACCAGGTTTAGTTGTGGAAATATGACTCTGAATAGAACAATGCTTTATTAAAGAAAATGAATGTCCTCTAATGCAGAAAGGTGAAATACTATTTAAGGCTGTCTTTCTTTTAAAGTTTGAGGGTAGTCTAAAAATTAAAAACAGAGCGATTACAAGCTTGTAAGTGACAGCTGCCAGTAGGAATACTGTAGACACAAGATGTTGGATATCTGATGAAGTTATCTAACTACCCGTTTTTTCTTATAATGCTGATTCCAAAAACATTTTTCCTTTAGTGTAGTACTTTAATTTGTATGTGAGGTCTGAGCTATTCTTTTATGATGTCAAGGCAATTATTTTGTGTAATACTTTGTGATGATCATTTATTTATATTTAGCTTTTCATATATTTTGTCTTTAGTCTCCAAACTAAACTATCTTGAACTTTATAGGCTCTGGTATTATTTTCTTTTACTTTAATCTCTCCCTAACCATCTAGGAAGGTGACATGTACATCATAGCTACTGATATGTTTGCTAGGTGTCTGAGTATAAAATTTGTAATTCTAGGGTAAATGTATTTCCACTACTAAATGCTATGTACTTCTGGATTAAATGTGCCTGTATGTATATATTTTTGATACTGCATATTATATGAAACGCTAACATTTTGGAAAAAACTGGTATTTTGTCCTAATAGGTTAAAATTAGTGTCTAGAGTCTAAAATCTGAGATTTATCCACAAATTTAGCAATCCATTTTGGCCTTTGCTATGACTATTGACAATAATATCAGGGATCTTACAAAGATTTGGCTAAGATAACAAAATTTCACCCTTTTAAATATTATCATTGGCCTTAGTATCCTTTGTATCTTTAGTATCCTCCACTCATCATTTGCCTTAGTATCCTTTCACTAATTTAATTGTTTATCTGAGATTCATTTTAGATTTTATGATAATTTCTCTAATGGATATTCACCTATTCTTAAACTTCTAAACAAAAAGTACAACCTGGTGTTGCCCCTTAATTCAAAGTAACTAGGTACTCCTAAGCATATTATTATTTTTCAATTCACAAAACACAGTCTATAGTATTATCTCTACTGAGGCTTTATAAATTGTTAGATCAAGTGGACACAATTTATAATGCAAAATAACAACTGTCATTAGATAATCATCTAACAAAAATTATCAACATTGTGTACAATATAATGGGGTCTAGATTTGGGTCACCACACATGGTAGTAATAACCTGAAAATATATCTTCTGGTAAAATTACTTCAAAATTATATCTGGATAGCATCTGTCAATAAAATAAAATCATTATAAAGTAAAGTGTGTCTCAAAGCAGAAGAGTATATTGACCTCAAAGCCTGGACATAATTTTAATTGTTGCTACTTCATAGTTGAATAATTTATATGTGTAATACAATATGATTATTCATAGAGCAACATTTAGTTTTGCCTTATACCAGAAATTACTTCCAACAAACATATAATCTTCCAAGGGACTCATTTTCTGAATGGTGGTTTACTTCCCTATCTTGAGCATTTATTGCAAGCACTCATTTTTTCCTACTCACTTGCATTTCGGTGAGAAATAGAGAAAAACTATTTGCTTTTTCTTTCCACTTTTGAGTTCTAAGTAAATAAAATGCCCACAAGATAAAGATTAACATACTTGCTTACTCTATCAAAATATGGAAAGAGAAGTCCTCAAATCTATTTCTAAATTATCCATGCAGTTCTGATAAGTTCTGGACACTTGCCTGGGGGGCAGGCTATGGCCTGTACGTGCACTTTGAAGAACAACATAGGTGAGAGACACCAGGAAAGGGGACACAGAGTTAGCTAAATCATGTTAATTACTGAATGGATCATGGACCATTATTTAATAATCTGTTTTGGGGGATACAAGTTAGTGATACTTAAACATTAACTATAATATAAAAATAACTATAATATAGATATATTAAAATGTCATCAACATAAATCTGAATTTTGTTCTTTTTGATACACAGAAATCCCATGTTCCATTCCTAAAAGAGTTCTTCACAGAAAACAACTAATTTTAAATCAATAAGAATATATAAGCCTTTCCCCACAAAGAGTGTTTTCTTTAGAAAATGCAAAATTAAAATGTGGAAATCATACACTTTGACAAACCATTAAAATCTACTAAAAACATTAAAATCTTAAGCAAAAGGGCTCCTTGGAGTCCATTATCTTACACCATCTAATAAGCTATAGAACACTCATGCTGCTAACTGACCTTACAATTGAACAAAATTCTTTTTACTAACATTACTTCCTGCAAATTATTTTGAGAGCATAGCTTCAAAATAAGAATCCATTACTTGATCATCATTAACCAGGTACTTATGTCCTGTGATCCTGATATATACCATGATGTTATTTTTTTCTAAATGTTTACAATTTTAAATTTCCCATCAAATTGCATCACAAAGATACTAGGGTTAAAAATAAGGCTACAATCAGACTATAATTACTCTGGGAAATAATATAGTATACATGTAGTAATCTTCAGTGAGGAAACTAAAAGAAGTTAACTTGTTCCAATTTGACTAAAAATGTACATGAATGTATCTCCACATTTACTATCAAAAATACATAAATTCTATGCATCAGTATTAAAGCATGACTTTGATTTGCCACTTCCTACCTTTCCCCCAACCTCTCTGGTCTACACTCCCTTGCAGTCAGTTAATGTTATTGAATATTTCCAATTTTAAAATAGAAATGTATTTTCCTATACACTGCCACTAAAAATGTTTACTTCAAATTATTTTTAAAAATTTTGCTGATGCACAACGAAAATGGGATCTATACTTTTTAGAATATTAGCTCTCTGTAATGGGCAAACACAATCCCTAAGCTCAGTTATAGCCTTGATTCTATAAACAGCTGCCTGAATGTTTATACCTGGGAAACATATAAAATTATGAGAAAAAAATGCTCTCATTTTGATATTTTTCTACCATTTGAGAATAATGAATATATTTTATTGCTTTCACAGTTATTAATCTATATACCACTTCTACACAAGACAAAGTAAATTAAAATGTTAAGCATCTGAATGACCAGTAGAGTTTAGGTACAGATTCATTCTCCATATGGTAAGCTATTTGTCAATATTTCACTAATCTATGTGTTTTTGTTACTGTCTTAAAGAATGTGATTTTTATAGTATAGATTTCATCAAATTAGTGTTATGTAATATATTTTATGGAAAAAGAAACTCCTAACCTATAATATTTAGAACCCAAGAGAGATTTAGTGAATTTTCCAAGTAATTCCTTAGTAAGAAATGTTATAATGAACTGAGTAAATGTAAACAGTAATTGATATCCTATATAATAAAATTCTAATATGCAAATCAACCGAACGGCAGAATGAACAGTTGCTATGATGCACACTGACCACCAGGGAGCAGATGCTCAATGTAGGAGCTTCCCTCAGCTAGCAGCCCCATGGCCAGCCAAGGTGGGTGCCAGCAGGGGCCCCCCAATTTCCCTGCCGATTGCCCCACAGATCAGCCCTGATTGCCGGCCAGGGCTAGGGACCCTAGCTGTGCATGAATTTCGTGCACCGGGCCTCTAGTAAATATATAAAAGAGAGAAAAAATCCTTAAGAAGCTATTAGGAGACAGAAAAAGAGAGGGGAAAATGATAAAGTGATATTAATCTAGGCCTGGCATCATACATTTAGCAGGAAAATCTACAGACGATCTCTGATGGTTGGGATTAATCTGTAGTGGTTATCTATGACTAAATAGATATGTGCCTCCCTAAAATTAAATTTTAAATATTTTAATTGATTTTTATAAAGAAGGAGAGAGGGGGAGATAGAGAGAAGCATTGATATAAGAGAGACACATCAACAGGTTGCCTCCAGTACACACTCTGACCAGGGATCAAACCACAACCTGATCATGTGCTCTCACTGGGAATCAAACCATCAACCTTTCAGTGCAAGGTACAACACTCAACCAACTAAGCCACATTGGCCAGGGCCTAAATTCACTTTTAAATATACTTATGTGGGGATTTAGTGAAGGGAAAAAGTCAGAGAACAAATGCAAGAATATATCCCATTTAATTCATCTAGTCCCTCACCTCTCTGTGTATCTTCTTATCCAACTATCCACCCTCCATACTTTCCTCATCCTGTAATGTGCCCCAAATTTATAAAGATCTGCCCAATCCCGCATTTTTTCTATGAGAGCAATAATGTACTTTCTTTATTAATCTTTGTCATTATTTACTTGATTGTTTCTCTCAACACTTAACTGTGAGTCCTTCACGGTGCCAAGAGATTTTAAACCCAAGACTGAACAAGAGTTAAGTCTGAGTAGGGTTAAAACCCAAGCATTAGAAGTTATTTCTGTCATTCTAATGTTAGAATATTAAACTTGACTATAAAGATGAAAGTTACCAGCACTTATAGCTGTTAGACCTATGAAAATGTTACTGTCCCTTGGAAACTTTCTATGACCTTGTTTGAAAAAGGTGTGTTTGTTTTTGTTTTTTCCCCCCAGATGTAATTAAGTTAAAGATCTCCAGATGAGAACATCCTAGATTGGAATGCATCGTAAAAATCAACAACTAGTTTTTGTATAGAAAAAAGAATGGGAGAAAACACACAGAACAGAAGGCTATGAGAAGACAGAGGCAGAGATTGGTCTGATGCTGCCACAAGCCAACGGACACCTGGATCAGTCAGGGGCTAGAAGAGACAACGAGAAAGAGTGGCTCTGCCAACACCGTGATTTTGCCCTTCTGACCTCCAGAACTGTGAGAGAACACATTTCTGTTATTTTAAGTGACCAGTCTATATATTTAAAAGCTCAGCAACTGAACGGCAGAATGTCCAGAACAACCAGTCGACCAGTCGATATGACACGCAATGACCACCAGGGAGCAGACGCTCAATGCACAAAGCGCCGCTTGGCTGACCAGGATGAGCAGCGCTCCCACAGCGGGCCGACCCTTGCAGGCCACGCCCCCCAAAAGTGCACTAATCTGTGCACTGGGCCTCCAGTTGTATCATAATTTGTTACAGAAGCCCTACGAAACTAATACAAAAACATAGCCCCTTTATAAAGTAAACAGAACTGAAGTAAGCATGTGGCACGTTTGGCAAGTGGGATCACATATGTCATAGTGCTTTGCTAGCCATCAACTTAAAGACTATCCTAGATAATGAATATTTAGTGTTTCAGGTGAGAGATAATTAAGGCCCAGACTTTGGTGGTGGGAGTGGAAATAGAGAGAAACCTGAGTAATATGTAGGAGGCAGAAGTAGCAAGACTTGATGATTACTGGCCAAAAGTTGAGGAAGAGGTAAGGATCAAAGATGTCTCTCAGGTGTCTATATTGATGAAAATTAAATAAATGCAAATTTTATACCCACTATTCAATGTGTAAATGATTAATATTAAACCAAAAGGTAACTATTATGTGATGATATAGAAAATGCTATTCTCAATAAAACATTAAGTTCGTATAACTTAAAATAATGCAATGGTTATTAAATTCTTAAAACAATACAACTGATATTAAAAGAATGCAACTATTCAGCCAAATGGCCCAAAGCTTATTTGGTTGTATGAACAGTAGCATTCTTTTAATCACCTTAGATTTCCACAGTAATATTTTACTTTAGCTCTGGAACAATGGTCTGGGCACAGATTTTTATTTAACATTTGAAAGCCCCATTAGAGTTTATCCTTCTTTGTGGCAGAAATTTAAAAGAATTATTGCTCTTGTTAATGTAAAGGTTATTCCTTTTCACTGAGTAGCTTCCCTGCTTCTGCCTCATTCCTAAGGCTTGTGCATTAACACACAAGAGAACACAATTAAATAATGCTCTTCACTGATCCTTGTTTCAGAACTTTCACATATGCATACCACAGAGGTACATCAAAGGTCCCTGTTGTAAACACTATAGAAAGCACTAAAAATGAGTGAAATAAAGCTTAAAGTGAGAGTCCTGTTTAAAAGGTCTGGATAAAATCCAGTCAATAATCATACAGCAGCATCGGTTAGATAAACTTTTCAAGAATTCTGCAGGTGTGTTGTATAAATGAAGGTTGTCTCCCTGGGAAAGCACTTGAGGACAATGTGCTTCTCTTACCTGATCAAATCATTAAAGAAACAGGAAAAAATAATTATGTGAAGCCTTATAATAACGCTTAGAAAAACATACAGAATCAGACTCCATGCTCTTAGAAAATTCACATGATAGAAAAAAAAAACAGTTTCACACGCCCAGGTATTATTTTTAGGTCCGAATGAGTCTACTCTGGCTCTGCTCTCCATATGCATATTCATTTTACCTCTCACTTGCTTCCTTCAGAAATTCACCAGTGCCTCCTCAGGGAGAAGTTTGGTACATTTTCTGATCACTTAGCCCTAAGAAACCACTTACAGTTTTTATTTTATTGTTAGTACTAGTTTAATTATCTTTTCTTCTGAAATAAAAGTTTCTTTAAAGGAGGGAATCCATTTTCACTCCTAGACCCTCAAACTCTAAGTCAATACATAGAGTTTATTGACCACTTAATAAGTACTGTCTAATTTGAAGTAAAGACAAACTCCAATCTCACTCCATGAGATGCCCTAATTCCATTCTCTCACTCTTTATATCTCTGGTTCATCCTTAATCTATTCTTAGAAACAACCCAAGTTCACAGTGACCTAGTTCTTCTGCAGTTATAGAAACCTCTAGAGTTATAGAAACCACTAGTCTTAGATTTGAGAAGACAATTTTAAGTTAATTACCAACAAATTGTAACTTAAGCAAGTAAACTAATAAATATGTTGCTTAATTATTGTCTGCTATTGCATTATACAACTATGACTAGATAGATTTTACTAAATTTGAGATTAGTTAACATAAAATATAGATTACATAGCATGTATTAATAAAAAAGCTAAAGATAAACGTATAGGAAACTGGAAGAAATTTAAGGATGTAGATATTTTTTTCAAACAACTGTAAGTGTTAATTTATGGAAAGAATTGCAAGTGGGAGGGAAACTCTGAGTGACATATTTCAGGCTGAGGTGCAGCACAAGTTCTTTATTACACAAAAATTAATGATGAAACAAGCTGGGGGCAGAGGGTGCCAGCTTATTTTCACTAACAGGATCGATGCCCTATGTAGACTGAATTTCAACCATAGGATGTTCATCCTCAGATAACCATTATCTAGAAGAGTGACTAGAAGGGCCTAGCATACTGTTAATAATGTGTGGCCTTCTGAAGGTATGAATGTTGAGTTTAAGAAAGGTTAGATACATTTTTAGTAGATTACATCCATAAATATGTAGTCAGGATTGAATTCAAGTATCTCAAAGTCAAGGTAAAGACTCAGCTTTGCATTCAATATAAGTTTCAATAAATGTTTTAAGGGGAGTTAAATAACATGTAATATAAGTATAATGAAATCAGTTAAAAGCACAAGTTAACCAAATTTTCTTTTAGAAAAGATAGAACTTTCCTATGAAACCATTTTTTTTTATTTTTGGTATTTCATTTATTTGCTAAATGTATGCTGCCTTTAAACTCTATTTATATTCTTAACATGTCATTTATCCCCAATTTGATTGAGATCTTGAAAACTGTTTTTGTCTCATGCCTCTTCAAACCATCTCGCTCTTCTCTACTATTAAATTACAATTATTTGTTGATTAAAATTGATGAACAACTGAATTAACGGCATTTTGTTTGCAGTTATCAGTGATTATGAATAAAGCTACTGTAAACATTTGCATACTGATATGTTTGTGAACAAAGTTTTAACATGTCTAGAAGGGGGATCCTTTGCCATATGGTAAATGTATGCTTAACCATATAAGAAACTGCTAAACTACTTCCCAAAGTGATTGTTATTTTGCACTTCCACTAGCAAAAGTCCGTGTGCATCCTCATCAAAGCTTGGGATTACCAGGTTTGATTTGTGTGTGTTGCCATTCTAATTGGTTTATTGTGGTGTGTCACTGAGTTTTTGATTCACATTTCCCTGATTACCTAAGATGCTGACCATCCTATATAATAAAAGCCTTGGTGGTGTCACGCCTGTGGCAACATCATCACAAGATGGCCACCTAAGATGGCCGCCCTCATGTCATCACAAGATGGCCTCCACAAGATGGTCAGCAGGGGAGGGCACTTGTGGGTGATCAGGCTGGTGGGGGAGGGCAGTTGGGAGCAAACAGGACAGCAGGGGAGGGCAGTTGGGGGCAATCGGGCTGGCAGGCAGTCGAGTGGTTAGGAGCCAGCAGTCCTGGATTGTGAGAGGGAAACAGGTAGTTGGATATCCCCTGAGGGGCCCCAGATTGCAGAGGGTGCAGGCCGGGCTGAGGGACAACCTCCCCCCCCATGCTCAAATTTCGTGCACCGGGCCTCTATTCTTTCTATAATTATGTGCCATCTGTTTATCCTCTGTGATGAAGTGTCTTTTCCAATCATTTGCCCATTTTTTAATTGGGTTGTGTCGCGGTCAGGCTGCTGAGTTTTAAGAAATCTTTACATAGTTTGCATACAATGTATTTGTCAGAAAATGCAAGTATTTTCTCACAATCAGTGGTTGTTTTGTCTTAACAGCATCTTTCACAGAACATGAGTTTTTAATTTGATAATGTATAACTAATACATTTTTCTAGATTCTTTGGTAGTTTCTATGTAGTCATGTCATATGGTAATAGACAAAATTCCTTTCTTTACAGTATGTATCCCTTCCATTTTTTTGTTCTAGCCTTATCCAGGCTAGGAATTCCTGTAAGATGTTAAACTGGAATGGTGAGGGAAGATACCCTTGTCCTGTTCCAAATCTTAAGAGAAATCAAGCCATCTTTCCCTATTGACTATGATATTAGCTGTAGGATTTTGGCAAATCTTTTAACAGGCTAAGAAAGTTCTCTGTGATTCAAAGTTTCTTTACTTGATGTACAGATTAATAAGAATTATCTTGAATGAAAGATAAATTTTGTTTAATGCTTCCTCTGCATCTATTAATATGATGGGGTTTTTCAATTCTTTAGTCTGCGAAAATGTTGGGTGATATCGATTGATTTTCAAATGATAAGTAAATGTTTTCTTCTTTGGATAACCCCATGTTTTCTTTCTCTATATTGGTGGAATTAAATAGCTAATTTTGTTGACAATTTTTGTATTGTTGATAATGAGGGATTTTGGTCTGCAATTTCCATAGATTGCCTTGTAGTACATTGGGAAAATGCTGTCTTCATAAGATGAATTGGGGGTGTTTCCTCCTCTTTGTAATCTTTGGAAGAGACTGTGGAGATTGAGTGTTTCTTCTTCAAATGTTTTCTAGAAGAAATCTGGATCTGAAGTTTTCTTTGTTGTAAGGGTTTTACTATAAGTTTAATATCTTTAACAGATCTGACTACCACTTCCTGAAAGACTTTTCTGTCTTCATGAAATTATAAAACATATTCTATGCTTTCTGGATTTTATTTAATAACTGAAGAATATGCCCATTTATATCATGGAAATCTGTAACTGGTTCAGCATATAGGTGCATAAATACTTGTGACATACTTATCAGGTATTGATTTCTAACAGCTAGCCTTTTTCTGGCAAATTCTATTTCTTTTCCTTGGCTTATAGATCATTTTCCTCCCTGGAAATTATAAAGTACACATGGTTATAATAAGAGAACATGTTAATAGTTTCTGAGTGTCTGGACCTCTCTTATTCATATGTTTCTATACGGGAAGATATTCAACTTTTACCACACCCATTTCTTTGTTAAATATGAAACATCTTTACTCAATTATCAAGCAGTGATACATATGAGCAATGTCTGCAGTTTTCAGAGAGCCAAACTCTATGTCATTCTATATTTTTAGAGCCTTTTAAATAGATTTTATTTTTCATTTATTATTCTGTATATTTTCTGAGCTAAATCACATATAATCTTTTTAATTCTCTGTGATTACATAGAGTGAACATCAGGATGAAAGCTAAAAATGAATAACCTTTGAAAACATGTTCATTTAATGCCACATATCCATGTCCCATTTTAGAATGTTTGAATAAATTAAAGCAATGTTAATTTTCTTTCAAACTATGTTTGGTATAGTTCTAATTTACTAAAATGAAATGCCTTAACTCCTAAAGTGCTCAAAGAAATTTTATCTTTTCCCACTGCTCTCTATTACATTCTTAATTCCTCTCATCTTTCTCAATACCAATCTTCTGAATAATGTGTGAGTCTACTATTAGATGTCAGCATAATGAATCATAGGTCTGAGTAAACCCTAGTGTGGATTGAAAAGGGGCCACATACTCAACCTAACAAGCTCAGGGGAGGCCTACATGATGGCCTTACAAACTCAGAGACCTAAAGTAACTACATAGGATTGTCTGAAATTAAAACTTTCTAATTAAGAGTCTTGGCAGATAGTCATATCTTGGCCAATATTTTTCCCTAACAAAGGTTAATCTTTATCAACTGAACCTGTCTGTTGCCTTTTTTGCATCTACTATGATAATATACCTATAACATACCTTTGGAATATCAAAGTAATTTCCTTTTTTTCTGGACCCCTGAAAGTACAACCAGTACACCAGAGCAGTGGACCTTATAAACTCAGAGACTGAAAGTAACCACATTTAAAATTTAAATTTAAAATTTCTTAACTAAGAGAGTCATGATGGGTAGTCATATCCTAGGTAAGTATCTTCCTTGACAAAGGTCAATGGTTACCTTAAACTGCTGGGCAAGACACCTTAATGAGCCAATTAGTTAGGAGTCATCTTTATTGTGTGCAGGTTCAGAGCAGATTACCTCTGTCAAATGCTGAACAAACACAGGAGGGAGTATTTCCTTTTTATATTCTTCTAGTTCTTTGTGTAAGTTATTTGTGTAGACCGCTTGTAAACTCGAGTACATATCATATCTATACAGAAACCTGTAACCTTGAGTATCATATCTATATAGGCACCTGGCATCAATATCAGCATATCAGTCCCTTATGTTAGATGGCTAGCTTGCAAGGTCAGACAATTAAGTTTATCTTTTCTACTATTCAAGCTAAAAAACAAAGTTATATTTTATAGAATAAGAGACTATCTAAAAATAACAGAGTAGTTCAAACAGCAGTTTTAAACAGTTTTCCAAAGGAGGGACCACCATGCTTCAAAACGAGCTCTATATTGTCTAAGTTATCTGTTTTTAATCTTAAATGTGCCTTCCATTAGTATTTTTTAAGTCCTCTTTATGTTCTTACATTAAGCCAATAAGAGAAGACTTGTCTATACAGAAAACCTTGTTTATCAAAGTGCTAAGTGGTCAAATATAAAATTTAATAAGGAACCACTGGTATATACACAAATATTGTGCACTGCTAAACATAAGTAGGTATTAGCCATGATGTACTAGACATGCTAAAGCAGTTGAAGAGTAAAAAAATATACAAGCTTTATATTATTTTACATTTTGGAAAGATCTGAAAATATTTAATTACCAAAAATCAAAAGTCCAATCTTCATTGAAATTTTTGCTATTACATAAACTTAAAGTGCTAAATCATCACCATTTAAATATTGGGTAATTGGTTGTTGTTTTTTTGTTTTGCTTTGCTTTTAGAATTCCTAGAACTCTATGACTACTTAATTACATATAATGTTTTAAGTAAAAAGAAAAGCAGATTCCTAGAAGACCAACCTAAAATTTGCCTTTCTAAATAAAGCTAACAAGGAGTCCTTAAAACTCAGTATCACACCTTCTTATAACTCACAGGCCTGGGGGTGGGATGTGGGTCAATGGTGAAAACAAAGGGCATCTGTATTACTTTCAACAAAAAAGATAAATTTTAAAAATTAAAACTAACAAGGAGTCCTTAAAACTTAGCATCAGACCTTCTCATAACTCACAGGTCAAATTAAATTAAGGGTCCAGTCAAAATGTCACTTAGTACTGACCTATTACTACGAGTAGTACATGGTCATCATTTAGTACAGCATTTAACCTGAATGAAAAACATTTACAGTAGAGATTGGTAGTCAGCAAAGAAAGTAAACCCAATATTCAGTTCTAGAGAAAAAAAGGCGAGCCAGAAGTTGAATGCAAATATGCAAGACTGATGTGGGTGTATGTCCACAGTACTTCCACCAGATCAGAAGGTTAGTACAAAGCATAAGCCACTTTCAGCGAATGTTGTAATTATAAAAGTTCTTAGAATAGTAACAGATTCACTCTATCTTACCTCGCAGTCTATAGCTTCTCATCTAATATAGTAACCACTTGCTACACATGGCTATGAGCACTTAAACTATAAGCAGTATGAATTGAGATATAGCATAAGGGTAAAAGACATAACTATCTTTTGAAGACTTAGTACTAAAAACAATGTATAATATTCCTCTAATAATTTTATATTGCTACTAGAGGCCCAGTGCACGAAATTCATGCACGGAGGGGGGTTGTCCCTCAGCCCAGCCTGTACCCTCTCCAATCTGGGACCCCTCGAGGGATGTCCAACTGCCCTCTCACAATCCAGGACTGCGGGCTCCCAACTGCTTGCCTGCCTACCTTCCTGATTGCCCCTAACTGCTTCTGCCTGCCAGCCTGATCACCCCCTAACCACTCCACTGCCAGCCTGTTTGCCCCCAACTTCCCTCCTCTGCCAGCCTGGTCACCCCTAACTGCCCTCTCCTGCAGGGTTGATCACCTCCAACTGCCCTCCCTTGCAAGCCTGGTCCCTCTCAACTGCCCTCCCTTGCAGGCCTGGTCCTTCTCAACTGCCCTCCCTTGCAGGCTGGGTGCCTCGCAACTGCCATCTCCTGCTGGCCATCTTCTGGTGGCCATATTGTGTCCACATGGGGGCAGGATCTTTAACCACATGGGGGCAGTTATATTGTGTGTTGCAGTGATGATCAATCTGCATATTACTCTTTTATTAGATAGGATAGAGGCCTGGTACAGGGGTGGAGGCCAACTGGTTTGCCCTGAAGGGTGTCCCTGATCAGGGTGGGGTTCCCTTGGGGAGTGAGGCGGCCTGAGCGAGGGGCCTGTGGTGGTTTGCAGGCCGGCCATGCCCCCTGGCAACCCAAGGGGAGGCCCTGGTATCTGGAATTTATTCTCCTTCTACAATTGAAACTTTGTAGCCTGGAGCGGAGCCAAGCCTGGGGCTCCCTCCGAGGCTGGCAGCCATTTCTGTTTGGGTTATAATTGAAACTTTATAGCCTGAAAGCAGGTGAGCCCGGCCAGGGTGTGCGGAAAGCTTTGCTTCCCCTGTTGCCAGGGACAACCCTGGCCTGCTCTCTCAAGCTCCATTTTGCCGCCATTTCTGTTTGAATTTGTTTACCTTCTATAATTGAAACTTTGTAGCTTGAGTGGAGGCTTAGGCTTGGCAAGGGCAGGCAGAAAGCTTGGCTTCCTCTGTTACCTAGGAAACCTTGCTCTCTGTTGCTGTAGTCATCTTGGTTGGGTTAATTTGCATACTTGCTCTGATTGGATGATGGGCGTGGTTTGTGGGTGTGGTTTTGTGGGTGTGTCGGAGGTATGGTCAATTTGCATATTTGTCTATTATTAGGTAGGATTGAGTCTGAAAGAAAATACTATTATGAAGCATAATAGTAATCCCTCCTTTGGAAAAACTGCTGTTTGAAACTGTTTTAGAATTCTCTGCTGTTTTGAAATTCTCTATTTTTTTCTAGTCCCTCTGTTATTTTTAGACTGTAAAATAACTTTTTTTTTTGTTTAAATAGAAAAGATAAACATAACTGTCTGAACTTGCAAGCTAGCCATCTAACATAAGGGAGTGATATGCTGATACTGATGCCAGGTATCTGTATAGATATGTACCCAAGGTTACAGGTGTCTGTATAGATAGGATATGTACTCAAGGTTACAAGTTGTCTGTATAGATATGATAGGTGTTTGTTAGATATGATATATACTCAAGGTTACAAATTGTCTGTAAAAATAACTTACACAAGGACCTGAAAAGATATAAAAAGAGAATGGTTCCTCCTTTGGGTGTTCAGAACTTGACAGAGGTAATCTGCTCTGAACCTGCGTGCAATAAAGATGACTCATAACTAATTGGCTCATTAAGGCGTCTTGTCTAGCTCGCTGATTTGCAATACAACAATTATAGATATATATTTAATTTCTAATATAGCTATAAGGACATTTTCAATTAGATATTTACCTGGTATAATATTTCCATGAAACAGTGCAAAATCTTCCAAAGTAAATTTTCCTTAAATAATTGATTTATGATGTGCTTAACAAAAATAGAAGAACATAAAAATATATACATTATTGCCCAGCTGGTATGGCTCAGTGGTTGAGTGTAGACCTATGAATCAGGAGGTCACAGTTTGATTCCCGGTCAGGGCAAATGCCCAGGTAGCAGGCTTGGTCCCCAGTGGGGGGCGTGCAGGGGCAGCCGATCAATGATTCTCTCTCATCATTGATGTTTTTTCTCTCTCCCCCTCTCCCTTCCTCTCTGAAATCAATAATATATATATATATATATATATATATATATATATATATATATATATGTTATAGTAATGGCCCTATACAAAGTATATTTTAACAAAATGGAAAGCTATATCTTTGGGCACATTTTACCAAAAATTACCCTAATAATTACATAGAAATTTAAAAATGAGACATTTTATAATTGTTCTTAGAAAAAAATCACTTATATATACTTTTCTTTAATTACTAAAATAAAGGAATTTAACTGAAAATAATTATTAATTATATAAATTGCCTTTACTGATGTTCATTTCTAAAAAACAAATTTTTATTGATTTCAAAAAGGAAGGGAGAGGGGAGAGAGGGCGCGAGAGAGAAAAACATCAGTAATGAGAGAGGATCATTGATCGGCTGCCTCCTGCATGTCCTCCAATGGAGATCAAGCCAGCAACCCAGCATGTGCCCTGACTGGGAGTTGAACCATTACCTCCTGGTTCATAGGTTGAGGATTAACTACTGAGCCACACCATCTGGGCTTGATGTTCTTTTATAAAATTTATCTTTATTGTTGAAAGTAATACAGATATACATCTGTATTTTCCCCCATTGACCCCTCTAGCCCCCCCACCCCTACATCAGGCCTTCAACACTCTATAGTCTGTGTCCATTGGGTTATGCATATATATTATTTAGTTAATCTCTTCCCACCTAACCACCCAACCCCGCCTGCCCTCTGAGATTCATTAGTCTGTTCCATGTTTCTATGTCTCTGGATCTATTTTGTTCATCAGTTTATTTTGTTCATTAGATTCCACATATGAGAGATGATGTGAGAGTTGTCTTTCTCTGACTGGCTTATTTGGCCCTCCTGGTCCCTCCATGCTGTCTCAAAAGGTAAGAGATCCTTCTTTTTTACTGCTGCCATAGTATTCCATGGTATAAATGTACCACAGCTTTTTTATCCACTCATCTACTGATGGGCACTTGGGCTGTTTTCAGATCTTAACTATTATAAATTGTGTTGCTATGAACATAGGGGTGAATAGATTTGTTCTGATTGGTGTTTCAGGTTTTGTATAAGACCTGCACTCAGAAAACTACAGGACATTGAATTAAAGAGATAGAGGAAGATATAAACAAGTGGAAGAATATATTGTGTTCGTGGGTTGGTAGAATTAACATCATTAAAGTTAAAATGTCCATATTACCCAAAGAAATCTATGGATTCAATGCAATCCCTAGTAAAATACCAATGGCATATTTCATAGATCTAGAACACATACTCCAAAAATTTATATGGAACCAAACAAGACCCTGAATAACCACACCCATCTTGAGAAATAAGAACAAAGTTGGAGGGATCACAATACCAGATATCAAGTTTTACTACAAAGCCACTGTAATCAAAACAGCCTGGTACTGGAACAAGAACAGGCCTACAGATCAATGGAACAGAAAAGAGACCCAAGCTATTACACTCAATTAATATTTGACAAAGGAGGCAAGGGCATACAAAGGAGTAAAGACAGTCTCTTCAATAAATGGTGTTGGGAAAATTGAACAGGTGCTTGCAAAAAAATGAAACTAGACCACCAACTTACACCACAGATAAAAATAAACTCAAATTGGATAAAAGACTTAAATGTAAGTCATGAAACTATAAAAATCCTAGAAGAAACCATAGGCGCCAAAATTTCAGACATCTCTCATAGCAATATGTTTACAGATACATCTCCTAGGGCAAGGGAAACAAAAGAGAAAATAAACAAATGGGACTACATCAAAATTAAAAGCTTCTGCACAGCAAAAGAAACCATCAACAAAATGAAAAGAGAGCCCACTGCATGGGAGAATATATTTGCCAATGATACATCTGATAAGAGGTTAATTTCCAAAATATATAAGTAACTCATACAACTTTAAAAAATGAAGACAAACATTCCAATTTAAAAATGGGCAAAGGACCTAAATAGACACTTCTCCAAAGAGGACATACAGATGGCCAAGAGACCTATAAAAAATACTCAGTCACCAAGCATCAGAGAGATGCAAATTAAACTGACAATGAGGTACCAACTCATACCTGTCAGAATAGCTACCATCAACAAATCAACCAATGACAAATGCTGGCGAGGATGTGGAGAAATAGGAACCATAGTACACTGCTTGTGGGGATGCAGACTGGTGCCGCTGCTATGGAAAACAGTATGGAGTTTAACTGAAAATATTTTGGTACAATTTTTGTTAAAATACAGAAGCTAAAGGTAAGTTCCATAATGGCTCATAAGGACCCTGAGGGAGCCTAATCCAGAAGCATAAGATCTCAATAAAGCAAAGAATAAGTTAATACAAGTACTGTATGTAATTCAATCCAGGTAAGAACAATTTAGGCCTCGTAGAAGGAACCGGTCATTAGTTTCTGTTAAATATCACTGTCAAAGACATGGTTCATTTGATCTTGCAATACATAATATAACACAAGTTTAAAACCCATGAAAATCATTTTGAGAAAAAGCCTTTTAAAAGAGGCGGTTTCATGTTTTCAGAAAGCTACGGATGATATACTTCTGGATTAAGGTAAAAACATTTTACTTCACTTGGTTTATGGCAAATTTCCTCATCTCAATTTTTTTCAGTAACATATATTCTCTCACATCTTTGGAAATATATAACAGGTTGATTTTTCTTATTATAATAGCTATCAGTCCATAATTTGATTCTATATCCTTGTGAAAATAGCTGAGGTTTTCCATAACTGTGTATAAATATGACTTAACTGAACCAAGTACAACTAAATCAGTCAGGTAAATAAAAATTTATGTTAAAAGGAGAGCTAATAAGAATATTCCATTTAAACATGAGTCCTTTCTACGTTTAGTAAGTTTGCGATATATATATATATATATATATATATATATACACACACACACACACACACACACACACACACACACACACACACAATAGATAGCCAAAGCAAGCCAATTTTTCCCTGTTGCCAAAAAGAAAATTCAGATATAATTATCTGATATTGAAAAAAATCTTTCAGACTACTACTAAAGCTCCTATCATTACACTAATAAATAAGATTCACATAAATTTCTCAAATAAAATTTAAATACAATTTATTAAAATAACTGCTTCATATCATACCTTTTGCAGACACAAAAATTACTGTGTATCCAGGTTATATGTTATACAGCAGTAATGGATAAGTAGAGAATAAAGGTGTGTTTTTCATAAGCCACAGGTGAAGCATCTATGAGCTTCCCCAGTGGAAGTATGAATGGGAATAAATCAGGTCCAGGATCAGGGCTAGAGAAAGTGACTGTCCCCAGGAGAGCCATATTACCAGAAGTAGCAAGTAGCAGGACATGTTTATGCATAATATAGGCTGACGCCAATAGCTCTCTAAAACATCAAATCTGGTGGCCTGCTACTCCACATTATTGTAAATATAAGTTTGAAAGGCCAGTTTTGGTCTCTGGGACCTCGTGGGAGCGCAGGTCCTCTGCCAGGAACTGACCTTCATGGACACCGGGTATTAGACGGAGAAGACAGGAGAAGTCATAGGCGTATAGGAGAGGCTTTATTGCAGAAGTAGCCATTGCTAACAGGGAGCCATCAGACAAAACAGTTCTTCAAAGTAGCCTTACAGAGCAGCCACTGCTAATGCAGTAGCAAATGCAGGATCCATACCAAGCAGCCGCACAAAGAAAGGAGCAAGCCCTCCATTAAAACAGCTTAGTCTTGGCTGGTCAATAACACCTCTTTATACCAACTTAGACAAAAGAGGCTTCTTGATGAATAGTGACAGCAATATTCGGGTTATAGAAAAGTACACCTGTGCAGTGCATACAATACAATTGCTGTGTCCTTGCTCAGATTGGCCTTGAACATCTGGCATACTCGGGACAGGGCCCCGGCACTCAAATTGGCCTTGAACATCTGGAATACTTTGATTAGGGTTCCCACAGACCTGAACCCGTTGTGAAGCAAGTCCATAGCCAGTAGCACCAGAATCAGATTACAGTCCCCATGAAACCAGATGCTAAAGCAGAAATTTTTGCTATGGCTTATTTAGCTCAGGATTGTGTTTGTTTTTGAGTGATAAGATTGAAAAATTAAGGTCAACTCAACCTAAGATTATCTAAAGGGAGTATTTAACCTTCAACCAATTTCTTTTTCAACCCTCAGGCAGTTCTGAACACAGTCTTCTGAACTCATTTGTAGAGATTCCTTGGTAATGTTCATTGGTCTAAAGTTAGAAAGCATGGCTTGAAGCATTACCCTCATCATCTTGGTTCTCCTTTCCCTCATAGAAAATTAAAATATAGTACCTACCTATGTACATATCCAGGGGTTTTATGAGCACTATATGAAAAAAATGTGCAAAATTGATTTGTCTAGGCAATGTTTTAGAAATCAGCAACTTTTTTCTTCACTGCTATTGTTACCATGGAGATAGTGATAATTTTGCTGTTGGACACCAGCTAATAAACCTATTAATATAAATATCTGATTTTTCATGTACCATAATAAATGTTTTATTTGATATCTTATTAATTTAATCTTTTATTTTTATTAATATTAACTATTTACTTTTCATAATGTTTGTGTGGAGTGGGGGAGGAGAGGTTTGCTTGGTGAGTGACACATTCTCAGAGTCCTTTATAGGAGAGCAAAGGTATCTCTTCTACAGGATTTTTGTGTCCAGAGCCCATCCATAGGTCTTAGTCTGCCTATCAGTGGCTGCTTTCAGAACATAGCCCTGAACTTTTGATTAATGAGAATGTGTTATTTTTTAACAATCAATCCGTGATAAAGACTTGAGAAAGAGCCAGGGCCAAGATAGGAATTAAAGCACATTCCCAATTTATGTGACTTCAGGAGAAGGGCTGAGCAGTGGGATAATTTGTTTATATCTTCTGTGGGCCCAAGTTCTAAATTTATTATGATAAGGTAATTTTTGCATATGTCAAAATTATTATTTAAAATACTTTAGAAAATTACTAAAAATCCATACTCTATACTATCTCTCAATAAATCCAGCACAGCAGTGTTATAATTTCCCCCTAGCAATGGCACAGTTTACTCTTTCTTCAAGTATTAGCACATAAAGTAGTTGGCTTGTTCTTAGAAGTTATGCTGATTTAAGAATTAAAGTTACATTCTAGGGCATACTTGCTTTATGTAGAATAGTGAGTAGAATTACCCACACTATTTAACACATTTTCCATCCTTTTCTCTTTTTGGATAATCTGTATAGCTTCATTTGTGCAAGTAATTTAAATATGCCTTTAATGTGACTTTTCTGTATGATATAAAGCTGAATAAAAGACTATAATCTAGACCAGTAATGGGCAACCTTTTGAGCTTGGTGTTTCAAACTTCGCCAAAAAACTGAGCATAACTCGGGTAGTGTGTCCCTTTGAGGAAAAAAACATTATTTCGCGATATTTATAGTTTAAATAACATAAATGTTTCATCATCGGCATGCGGCCGCCTCAGTGGCCACGTGTCATTAGAAATGGCACTGACACGCGTGTCAGAGGTTCGCCATCACTGATCTAGACTAAGGAAGAAAATCAAAGCTGAGAGTGCAAAGTGGAGCCCAGAGAAATTCTAAAAGTTGGGAAGATGCTGCAGGCTGTTGTCAAATGTATTCATGGGCTTGGCTAATATGAGGATGGAACTATACCAGACCCTTAAATAAGATGGATTTAAACTATGTGGGTCTAATTATATGTGGATTTTTTTCAATAAGGTATTTTCTTTTTTGTATGATTTTCTTAATAACATTTTATTTTCTCTAGTTTAATTTATTGCAAGAATATAGTATATAATACATATAACATACAAAATATGTGTTAATTGACTGTGTTATTGGTAAGGCTTCCAGTCAACAGTAGGCTATTAGAAGTTTCTGGGGAGTCAAAAGTTACATTAGGATTTTTCACTGTAAGGTGGGTTGGCACTCCATAACCCTGACATTGTTCAAGAAGAGTCTACTGTATTAAGTTTATTGATCCAGTCAGAATAACAATGCAAGGTACATGGACAATTTGAAGGAAGAAGAGAGTTGTTGAGCTGGAGAACTTGCCGAATTTTGTTGGATAGTTTTAGAAGGGATTATATTTACACTAAAGGTCCAGCACACGAAATTCGTGCACATGTAGGGTCCCTATGCCTGGCCTGCAATCAGGATTAATCTTCCCTGGCTGCCGGCAGCCAGCCCCATCCCCCCGCTGTCCACATCCACCACCACCTACCTCCGGTTCCCCATTCCCATCAGGTGATCAGAGCCTGCCAGCTGGGGAGAAGGACCAAGAGGTTAGCCAGCAGGCCCTGATCAGGCGATCCGGGCCTCTGGGCTGGGGGCAGCTCCTGTGTTGAGCATCTGCTCCCTAGTGGTCAGTGCATACCATAGTGACCGGTCGTTCTGCCGACCGGTCATTTTGCATATTATGCTTTTATATAGAGAGATTATGAACAGTGGGTTTGGAGAGAACTATGACCAATGACAAGAGTAAGAATGACAGAGCAAATCTCTGAAGTATAAGTTGGTTGTTTAGGAAAATTATCATATATGAGTTTGGAAGCATACTCTAAAAGAAAATCTTTGCACCAGAAACTTATTAAAATAACAACATAGATTTTATTTGAGCTACTGCAGAAGGGGAAAAAGAATTCAGTTTAGCACTGAACTCAAATCAAACAGGCAAAGAGAACTGGGGATTCATAGTCAAGGAACAGAGTAAAGGTGTTGGTGAGTGGAAAATTACTAAGGGGACTTGGTTAGATATCAAGAATAGGGGGTTGCTTTCCAAACTGGTTTAATAAAATTCTTGCTAAAGGCAAGAGAAAAACTTAGAGATCAAGGGTGTAGGATTGTTGATAAACTGATTTAGTGGAATTCTTCTTCTATTAAACTGGGCTTAGCAGGCAAAAGGTCAAAGCCTAGTTGAGAAGAGGGCTCAATGGACTTGAGTGAAGTTTAATCAAAGAGGAAGTACCCACGAGTAGGATGAGACCTGATTACAGAGAGCTTTTCAGTCAGGAAGAAACTTCAGTTGAGCAACTGCAGAAAAGTTTTCCTTACTTTATGCTGGTGGGTACATAGATTTCTATTGATAGCCTCTGTAAACACAGCCATTGGATGTTTTCCAAAATAAATGTTGCTTATAGAATTGTATTCCACTGGAATAGATTTGCAATAAGTCTCTATTACCTTTTAAAAAATTAAACTACTCATCTGGAAAACTTGCTGACAAGCTGTGTAACCTCCACCAAGTAACTTCATCTCTGGATATGAATTTTCTCAACTGTTAAATGAGGGTATTGAATATATGACACTAAAATCCCTTCTAGCAGAAAAAAATATTCTATGACTCAAAGCATAATTTTCCTCTTGTATATCCAATAAATCTTAGCATAATATTTTTAAATATTTAACAATCATCTATGGACATATGTAAAAGACTAAAAATAGGTAATAAGGACTCAAAGTCACATAATTCATAGTATTCTCATTCAAGGTCTCTGAGTTTTTTAACTTCCTCTTTGTTTTTACAAAGTACATATGTATTAATATTGCAATCAAAAATTAATTTATGTAAAACAAATAGTAAAAATGGTAGAATATGTTAAAATTTTATACAGCAATGAAAATGAATGAACTATGGGTCCATGCATCACAGATGAGTCTTGAACAATCATGTTAAGTGAATACAAAATTCCCAGATGACTACATAAAGTGTGATACTGTTTATAAAACTAAAAAATCTAAACAACATAATGCAAATAATCATATATAATGAGGTTATAAAAGTAACTAGGGGATTTAAATAATAAAATTCAGGACAATTGTTACCCATTTAAGTGAAGGGAATAGAATGAAATAGATAAGGAGCAGGGAAATGGATACATTATTACTGAAAATCTAGTCTTCAGTTAAAATTTTGGTACATGTAGGTTTATCATCAGATTTTCTAAAGAAGTGGAAGTGATAACATAGGAAAATGTAGAAGTTCAAAAATGAAGAAAGAACAACAGAATTTGCACATATATGGGTAAATATAATACAGTAGTTTTCTCCTGTTAAGTTCTCTAAAATACCTCAAAATGTTGAAAGCAAAAGTTATAGCATTATCTGAACAGATTTTGATGTACATAGACATAACATATATGACAACTGTGACACATAGGGAAGAGAGAAAAGAAATTACATGGTTGCAAAGTTTCTACATTTTACTTGAAGTGATAAAATACTAACTTTAGGTAGACTGTGAAAGTTACATATGCATGTTGTAATCTATACTAATAAAAGCATAACATGCTAATTAGACTGGATAGACCAAATGTCTTCCGGACGTCCTTCCAGACAAAGCCACGGTGGCAGGGGCCGAGGCAGAGGTGGTTAGAGATGATCAGGCTGGCAGAGCAGAGCGGTTAGAGGTGATCAGGTAGGTAGAGGCAGTTAGGGGCGATCAGGCAGGCAGGCAGAGGGGTTAGGAGCCAGTGGTCCCAGATTGCAAGAGAGATGTCCGACTGCTGGTTTAAGCCCAATCCCTGTGGTACCAGGCCTGCAAGGGAGGGCAGTTGGGGGTGATCAAGCCTGTACGATCGGGCCTAAACCGGCAGTCAGACATCCCCCGAGGGGTCCCAGATTGGACAGGGTGCAAGCTGGGCTGAGGGACACATACCTACTCCGTGCACGAATTTCATGCACCGGGCCTCTAGTCTCAAAATAATGACAATTTACAAAGAAATACATTTAAAAACATTCAACAGATAAAATGGAATACTAAGAAAAAGTAGTCAAATAATAATAATTAAAAAAAGATAGGAAAAGGAAATCAGAGAAATGAAAACCAAGAGAAAAAAATCGATCATAAAATGGTAGACCTAAAAAAAAGGACCTCAGTTGAATTTTTTGTTTGCTTGCTTTTGTTTTTTCAGTTCTAAATCAGTTGCACTCACATATGCATATAAAAATATTACTTGTCAATTCATGGGATCTAGCCCAAACAGTTCAGAGGTATTCAATTAGCATTAAGTTATAAGGTTACTTTAGTAGATCTGGGTTGAGTTTATATTATTACTAGAGGCCCGGTGCATGAAATTCGTATGGGGGGGGTGTCCCTCAGCCCAGCCTGTGCCCTCTCCAATCTGGGATCCCTCTCACAATCCAGGACTGCTGGCTCCCAACTGCTCGCCTACCTGTCTTCCTGATTGCCACTAACCGCTTCTGCCTGCCAGCCTAATCACCCCCTAACCACTCCCCTGCCAGCCTTATTGATGCCTAACTGCCCTCCCCTGCAGGCCTGGTCACCCCTAACTGCCCTCCCCTGCAGCCTTGATCACCCCCAACTGCCCTCTCTTGCAGGCCTGGTCCCTCCCAACCGCCCTCCCCTGCTGGCCTGATCGCTCACAACTGCCCTCCCCTGCTGGCCTGGTCCCTCCCAACTGACCTCCCCTGCTGGCCATCTTGTGGTGGCCATCTGTGTCCACACAGGGGCAGCCATCTTTGTCCACATGGGGGCAGCCATCTTGTGTGTTGGAGTGACGGTCAATTTGCATATTACTCTTTTATTAGATAGGATAGAGGCCTGGTGCACAGGTGGGGGCCAGCTGGTTTGCCCTGAAGGGTGTCCTGGATCAGGGTGGGGGTTCCCTTGGGGCGTGGGGTGGCCTGGGCAAGGGGCCTGTGGTGGTTTGCAGGCCAGCCACGCCCCCCAGTGACCCAAGTGGAGGCCCTGGTATCTGGGATTTGTTTATCTTCTATAATTGAAACTTTGTAGCCTTCAGCAGAGGCTAGGTCAGGCCAGGACGGGCGGAAAGCTTGGCTTCCTCCATTACTAGGGAAACCCAAGCCTCCTGTTCGCTCCGTGGCCACAGCCATTTTGTTGGGATTTATTTATCTTCTATAATTGAAACTTTGTAGACTTCAGTGGAGGCCTGGGCCAGCCAGGGTGTGCAGGAAGCTTGGCTTCCTCCATCACGTGGGAAACCCAAGCCTCCTGCTCGCTCTGTGGCTGCAGCCATCTTGGTTGGGTTAATTTGCATACTCACACCTGATTGGCTGGTGGGCGTGGCTTGTGTGTAGTGGCGGTACGGTCAATTTGCATATTACTCTTTTATAAGATAGGATTTTCCAAAGTCCAGCAAAAAGTAAGTTACATCTTATGTTTATGTAGTGCTAACTCAAGTCTCATTAAAACCCCACATTTACACCAAAAGAAATCTTAAAGTGTAAATTATATAATGTAAAAATAGCAACAAGAATCAAATCTACAAATTGCTTGGTTAATCCATGACCCACGCCATAATAGGTTAAGGGAGGAAACAGGTTAATGACTTCCTTGGAATATACTGGTTATGTGATCTCAGGCAAATATTTTAATTCTCAAAGCTTCAATTCTCTCATTTCTAAAATGGAGAAAGCAATAGATTCAATTTCATTTCTTAAAAAATTATGAAATTAGTTAATACATTTAAAAGAATTAGTATAGTGACTGGAACATAGTAAGGGCTCAGTAAATGCTATTTATAAATTCTGTAATATAGAAATTAAGGAGCAGAGAATATAATACACATACATAAAAAGTAGGGGAGCCTAGTTTCTATCCCAGTAACGATACTCTCTCATTTTCTGCTAGCTTCTCATATTGAATCATTATTTACTGTATCAAAATTTTCAGGCACTGAATAGCCTTGTAGTTTAGAGCAGTGGTTGCCAACCAATGGCCTGCGGACCACTGGTGGTCCGCGAAATCCGAAAGGTTGGTGACCAGTGATTTAGAGCATTGATTGCAAAGCTGTATTGATGGGGTTGAAAATATCAGCACCACACCTATCATTTGTGCAACTTTGAGCAAATTACACTAAATCTTCACTTAATATAGCCAATTGGTTTTTGGAACTGGTGCAAAACAACATATAATGAAAACCATTTTACCACAGGCTAATTGATATAAACAAGTGTTAAGTTCCTAAGGCATCTCATTAACGTTATAACAAATTCACATTATTTGAGGACCTGTTGTACTTAACATCATTCTACCTCAAAGATTCTTGCCAGCAAATATGGATTATGTAAACTAAGTTTTTCTGTGGGAACTGAATATATATAAAAGAATAGTATATGCACCTACTGAGTATAGGTAAAAGAATGGCAGCTCTTATTTATCATTATTCACCTTTTTCTTTTAGATATGTGGCCAATGTTTACAACTATGTAACATTCATTAAAAGCAAAACTTTGATCTCATACATTTTATGAGTTCCTCATCATTCTTTTTTAATGCTTTTTAAAATTTTATTTATTTAATCAATAATGAGAATCATTGATCATTGGCTGCCTCCTGCATGCCCCAGTCAACTGGGGATTGAGCCCGAAACCTGGGCATATGCCCTGACTGGGAATTGAACCATAACCTCCTGGTTCATGGGTTGACACTCAACTACTGAGCCACAACAACCAAGCAAGTCCCTCATTATTTTTAAGGGTAAGTACATAGCACTTTGTCAGTAAATATTTATTGATTCACTAATAATTGAATCACTAACCCTACATAGGGACATCAGTTCTTGAAATATTTACTTATACTTTTTTTGTTAATCCTCACCCTATAATATGTTTTTATTGAATTTAGAGAGAGGAAGGGAGAGAGGGAGAGAGCAAGAAAAAAAAACATTGATGTGAGAGCAAAACATTGATAGACTGCCTCCTATAAGTTCCCCACTGGGTATCTAACTCACAACCTAGGTATATGCCCTGTCCAGGAATCAAACCCACAACCTTTTAATGTAAGGGACAATGCTCTAACCAACTGAGCCCACCCAGGGTTTTTTTTTTTTACTTCTTAACTCTAATGTTACCGTAGGTTGGAGCTAAAATCATTTCCTGAATATGTACATCAGATACATTGGACCATAAAATAAATATTTTACTTTCGTGAGTTCCAATGCTAAAAATTGGCCTCACTGCTATTTTACAATTCTTTTATCCTTCAGTAACATGCACACTGTCATTCCCTCAATACTCTAAAATTAGCTAATACATCCCATAAAAATTCTGATTTTTAACAGTGAGGGGAGCTTAGGAACAAAAATATTTATTTCTTGAGAATTTAGAGGAATTATAGGTAAGTTAAATACATGTCCTTTTAGTTTCTCTCTCTCTCTCTCTCTCTCTCTCTCTCTCTCTCTCTCTCTCACACACACACACACACACACACACACACACACACACACACACGGAAAGAGAACTGAATTATCATCAGTTCTTTCCCCAAGAAATAGTCCATTGGAGAGCTCTTAGTAGTGAAGCTGGTTAAGGTGAAAATCTAAAGTTATGTCTCACAACAGAAACTGGACATTTTAAAATCTAGAGTGAATTATTTGCTGCCAGTGGCTATTTCTTACAGGTGAATCAAGCTTCTCAAGAGTTCAACAAGGAACTGCCCAAAGTGGTCAACTCTGGTAAGTTCACACACCTAACCTCCTGAGGAATGCACAGAGAAACATTGAAAGAGATGCCTTAAGCTGTAAAATCACCTTCTGCCAGGGCAGCAATCCTGTTCTTTCATTTAAGATGGATAAGCAAGACAAGATCTTTCATTTTTCAGTTTATTGTTGCATTCGCTTGGAGAAAGTAAGGAAGTAATAGGAGCTTAGAGAGTTCCAGTACCGGTCTCATTAAAATAGCATTTAGGGGGAAGAAAAGGCTTTCAGCATGAAACAATGCAATTAGCACAAAATATTAAAACAGTAACTATCCATTTTACTTAGAGGAAGAAAACCATAGGCTCATAAAATGGTAACATATCAACCATATAGGGAAGAGGAAAAAAAAAACCACTAAAAACCTAGCTTACAATTCCAGCAGACACTAAAAGGAAACACATATGTCTAATCCTATATAATAAAGAGGTAATATGCAAACTGACCGTCACACCCTCACAAGACAGCTGCCCATGACCAGGCTGACAGAGAGGTTAGTGAGGGATGACCAAATGACTGAACAAGCAGGCTGCGTGGGGCAACAAGGCTGGCGGGAGGGGTAGTTGGGGGCAACCTGGCCGGCATGCAGAGGCAGTGAGAGGTGATTAGGCCAGCGGTGGGGAGGGCAGTTAGGGGTGACCAGGCAGGCAGGCAGGTGAGCAATTATTAGGAGCCAGTGGTCCAGGATTGTGAGAGGGATATCCAACTGCCAGTTTAGGCCCAATCAAGCCTAAACCGGCAGTCAGACATCCCATGAGGGGTCCTGGATTAGAGAGGGTGCAGGCTGGGCTGAGGGGACCCCCCGTGCACGAATTTCATGTGCCGGGCCTCTAGTTTTGATATAATTTTCAAAGACATGCAAATTGCTTTTACATATTCTTTGATAAGAAACAATGCCAAAAAACACACAACACATTTAAATGAGGAGGAATGGGTTAATCAATAAATGGCAGAGACACAACCTAAGGTAGCATTAAACAATGGGGAATATTTGCAGGGAGTCACAAGTGTAGAGTTAGAGACTTTCATCTTTGCCACACAGGTTCCCTGACATTTCCCTGTATTATAGAATTACTAGTGTCCCGGTGCACAGATTCATGCACATTGAAAGGAAATTAATTAGAAGAAATAGTTTAATATCACTATTCACCCTTTCTCTATAATAGAAGTGTCAATCAAATTCACGATCGACAATGACAAATGGAAACACACGCATGCCATTGGCGCCAGCAAGAGCTTTATACCGTATTTTCTGGCGTATAAGACGACTGGGCGTATAAGATTTTCCTGGGTTAAAAAGTCGTTTTATATGCCAGAAAATACAGTAGTCCAATATATCTAATCCATTATATCTAATCCCATCAATATAGTCCAATATACCGTATTTTCAGGCGTATAAAATGACTTTTTAACCCAGGAAAATCTTATACGCCCAGTCGTCTTATACGCCGGAAAGTACGGTATGTATCATGTATGCATGAGTCAACTTAGCCTTTTATAGATATAGAATAAACTTGCTTAATTAGACCTGCTTCCTGATTTAGCTAAACATTTTCCAGCCCAGTGAAGCACCCCAACTTCTCTTTCAGGTAATTGTCAGCAATACAGCAGTAAATATCAACATGAAGCAGATTATTATTGTAGATAACACAGGGGGGAAAAGAGTAAAATATTTAACTGTAGCAGTGTTTGACTATATTCTACGCAGTGAGAAAACCTGAAATCATTTTCAAGTTTCACCATTTCTTATTTCTTTTCAGTCAGGTCAAGTCTCTAAGCTTTCTAAATCTCTGTTTTCGGGCTAATGAAAAGAAAATAGGATTCACCAAGTCTCCTATCCACCTACTCCAGGACTTCTGTGAGGATCAAATGAGATGAGGCACAGGAAAATGCTTCACAAACACTTGGTTGAATTGTAAAATGTTTGTACCTGGCTATATAGCAAGTTGTGTTCCTGGGCTGAAGAAACTCCAAGGAGGCTAGTTGGTAGGGAAAGGAAGCCAGGTGTTGCTACATGATGTCATTACTCAGCACTCACAGTGACCGTTTTCGGGCTTGGCTGGGCTGGGGGCACATTTTGTGCCATGGGGTCTTGGCAGTGTTGGCTGCAATTTAGTGGGGTGTCGCTACAGGGTGGTTGCAGGGCCTGTGTCCCACTTGGGGGAAACAATGTTGGTTTGTTGGCGCCAGGTCCATGGTGCTGTTTATTTTTAATTGGTCAGTGCGCGTCATGGCAGATCCTGCATTGAGTTTCTGCCCCCTGGTGGTCAGTGCATGTAATAGCTACCGGTCGGAAGAAAAGACAGATACTTAGCCTTTTATATATAAAGATATATAAAGATATCTCAGACACAGCCAGTTTGAAAAGTACCTGAGACAATTGTCTTTCTCACATCAGATTGGACAAAATATTTTTTTCTATAAATCTATCCCTAGCTTTATGACTATTACTTTATTCTTTTGAAAGGGCATATGCAATCCGCAAATCTCAAAGAAAGGTCAGTGGAATGATACAAGAAATTTCCTGTGCTTTGCTAAAATCCATGGGAGTGGCATCTTAAGTTAAAATTAAGGATATATTGTTGTGTTCCTACTGGGAATACATCTCAATATATTCCTAATTTATAGTTCCACAAATGACATAGACCAGTGGTCGGCAAACTCATTAGTCAACAGAGCCAAATATCAACAGTACAACGATTGAAATTTCTTTTGAGAGCCAAATTTTTTAAACTTAAACTTCTTCTAATGCCACTTCTTCAAAATAGACTCGCCCAGGCCGTGGTATTTTGTGGAAGAACCACACTCAAGGGGCCAAAGAGCCACATGTGGCTCATGAGCCGCAGTTTGCCGACCACTGAGATAGACCATGGAATAGACTTGCAATGATGTTACCTTTTATATTTGTATCCTGCTCCCAGGATCACAAAACTCTCATATGGATTACTGTGTTATAAATATTTCACCTACATGAATGGGCAACTGCATCTTCCTTAACAAAACTATTGTATGCCAGCAATGAAAATTGCTTGACCATGGCCTTTTTGTAGATGGATATTGATTTGTTGCACAAGATCCAAACACATTCCTACATATTTTATTTCATATTCTGAAAGGAACTTCCATTCTCAACCAGTTTCAGTTTCTGAATTACACAGTCACTGAATCAAATGCATCTATAGCATAATTTTATTTTGAAGGATAAATTTTCCATATTAACAATCATAGTTTTTATTTATAGTCATAGACTTTAGCACTAGAGTGCTATTTTTAACTATTCTTAAAGTAATCATTATCCTTTATTCTAATGACACTTAAATATGCTGGTCCTACAAATGATTCTTATTAATAGGTTTTCACCATAATATAATCCTTTGAGCACATTTTTAGTGAAGAATTATTGACAGTTGTTCCTTCAATGGGAGAAGTGTGTGGTGCAATAAAATAAATGAAAAAATTATTACATCACTCTTATTTGCTGGTAAATTCATTCTAAAATATTTACTGAGTGAAAAAAAATATAGTATGTTAGGAACTTGCAATATAAATATGAAGAAGGCATGATAAAGGTAAGTTATTATCTCATTTTTGAGGGGAAGACAAACAATACAAGGAAATATTTTCCAAGTAGAGAACTGAATGTAAATAGTAGTTACAGAAGAAATAAGTTGTGAGTATTGTTCTGGGAAAGTTTTCAGAAGGTAAATAAAATGCTCATGCAGCAATAGTAGAGCAGTATTCGTAGGGAAGGATGTTGGAGAAGATCCAGGTATCCTGAAATAAAAATTTTATAAATGCACCAGAATAAATAATATGAACTCCAAATGGGTCACTTCTGAAAAACTCATAATTCATCAAAATATCACAATGTCAAATATAAATATATTATTTTATATTATAGCACAGTGCAAACAAAATGCATCATATAAATGGTTTAATAATTTTTATATAAATCTCTGTGAGGATTTTTGTTTAAACTGTCAATATCTATTGTTTGCTGAGCAATCTTGATATACCTAAGTAATCCTCTAGTGGGTTGTGTTTGGTATACACAGAATAGAGCACTTACTACTTTTTTCATTACATGAAGATGTTTTACAGAAGCAGCCATATTCACATTGTTTTAATTAAGTTATAGCATAATTTTAATATGATTCAGGTTTATGGAATCTAATACATTGTATTTCAAAGGAAATTATTCAATGGAGTTGCAATTAAATATAAAATGAAAGAGATGAAGAAAGCAATAAATAAGGAAGGTGAACCCTATTATTTGTCACCATACCTACAACCATTTATTAATGCTAATGAACTGGTTTAGAAAAGTTATAGTATTCAGTGGTTCAGGAAAGTTGTTTCATTTTCCACTAGACAATCTCTCTAGGCGCCTGAAAATGAAGCCATCATATTACTGTCACTTTAGCCTTTAAACTTCACTGAAACACATCAACTGAAAACTAATTAAAACTTTGGATAACAGAAAACAAAAATGAAAGAGCAAGCATATTGTGGATGAGAAAAGGAATGCATATAAGAAAATGAAACGGAATTTTTGGATTGGAACTCGGATTCTTTGTCCTCCGGAATCGAAGAATGAATCCACGGACAGAAAGTGGTATAGCAAAGGTGGACATTTATTGAAGAACAAGTACAGACTCCCACATGGGGAGAGGGAAAGAGTCCTACAGAATGGACTCCCAAGTAGGGAGGGGGAAAGGGTCCCACTGAGTTCCTTTTCTCTATGTCTTATAAAGGCTGCAGAGTCTGGTGCCTTGATATCCCCTCTGATTGGTCACTATTCCCTTAGACTGGTTACTATAGTAACTCCTGGGCTCAAAGGTTGAACCTCATATGGGACATGTGAGGTTATCCCCCTCTCCTTCCTTATTGTTTTCCTATTCCCTTTGGGCTTTCTTCCTCTCCTTCTGGATGAAGGGCTTCCTTCTCTTTATAAAAGGTCTAAATATAGACCTTGTGCTGTTCCAAGCTCCCTCATTCTATGAAAATATATCTGTAGCAGCTTTCCAGCTCCCCATTCTATGGAAATATACCTTCTGCTGCTCTGCAGCCCTGTGCTTCCTCCGTGGTCCCCTTCATTTCCAAATTTTCTAATATTTCCTAAACCTGTCCTATTTTACCCCTAAAATTCCTGTTTCAAAAGTATTATTTCAGAGAAAACAAAACATGTTAATAGTACCTTTTAACAGTAAAATTTCTGTAGAAAGCAGATATTTTTAGAATTTTACTCAATAAAAAGAAAATATAGAAACAGACTTATAAAACTGACAAATTGTCAAATGTTCTCAAATGTCAAATATTAACTTGCATCTCAATTTTACCTAAGGATGGTTCTGATGGAAGATCAGAAGTATAAATAATGCAATTCACTTTATTAATGGTAAAATATTAGTAATATATTATGAAATGCATCTATAGCCATCTATACAGTATTATTCATTACAATTTTATTTGGCAAAAAGCCTTTGGAAGGTCTAAGTAAAACAAATGGATATGACTATTTTAGTGTATTTCAAATATTTGGATGAGTTATTCAAGTTAGCAAAATAAAGAAGAAAATTTTGCATTGGTTCTTGGCTGATAAAAGCAAATTACATTATATACTTACATTATAATTACATTATACACTGAATTTAAATAGGGTTTTCCTGGCATAAGTGTCTCTTGCCCAAGTTAATGATAATATAATGAGATAACAATCAAAAAATTAAATGAGTGGTAATTATTGACCGATCAGAGATGGAATAACAACTTCATCCTTTATCCAACGTCTGGACAAGAGTTTGTGAGGAACAAAAGATGAAATCTTACGTGAATGAACAGATGTTATAAATAAAAAATTGTAGAGCATGTTTCCTTGAGAACTTCTTGAGAATAACAAAGGTATATTGTATCTTCCAGAGAATGAACATAGCCAATGTAAAAAAAAAAAAAAAAAAAAAAAGCCATTTCTTGGGTCCTTGTTAACCCAATTATTCTTCCTGTGAGTCTTATATGGAAGGGAAACAAAACTGAAATTACCCAGTCTTAGGCCTGTGCAGATTGTTGAATAAGCATAGCAAACATTGTAGACTACTGCTTGTATTTCTTTTTTTTTTTTAATATATTTTATTGATTTTTTACAGAGAGGAAGGGAGAGGGATAGAGAGGTAGAAACATCGATGAGAGAGAAACATCGACCAGCTGCCTCTTGCACACCCCCTACCAGGGATGTGCCCGCAGCCAATGTACATGCCCTTGACCGGAATCAAACCTGGGACCTTTCAGTCCGCAGGCCGACACTCTATCCATTGAGCCAAACCGGTTTCGGCTGCTTGTATTTCTATTTCTTGCTTTTGCCAAGGAGGGTCAAATCCCCTTCACAAGAGGGCTATAAATACAGAAGAGGAGGTCAACATGCTATAATTTTAAATTTCAGCTTAAAAAGCACACACACAAAAAATCGCCTTAGCTTAGGAAAATTGGAGAAGTATACTCTAAGGATTGGGTTTCTAAAGCTCTTTTTTTTTTCAAAAATCAATAGCAATATCAGGAAGTACTATACTAAGAGAAATTTCTAAAGCATTTACGGAATCCTACATCTTTCAATAGAGAGCTTAGATTTTAAGTTCCTGTCCCATTGATACAATGTATTGATTTTTCTTTCCATTGTTCATAAGATCATTTTATTTTTATAAGATGTGTCGATCAACTCAGGCAAAAAATGTTGACTATACAAACTATAGTCGAGAAAAATCTCCATTCTGTAAAATTATAAAAGAATATACAGTTGGCCCTCTGTATCCACGGGTTCCACATCTGTGGATTCAACCAACCATGGATCAAAATATTTTTTTAAATGTTACATTTTTGATGACAGGTACTATGTAGTTAAGCCTATGATGGTTGCATCTGTACTGAACATGTACAGACTTTTATTTAGTTATCATTATTTCCTAAACAATACAGTAAAAATTATCTTCTCTAATAAAATGGTAATATGCAAATTAACCATCACTCTGCTACATAAGCCACGCCCACCAGCCAAGCCATGCCCACCAGCCAATCAGGGCGAGTATGCAAATTAACCCAAACCAAGATGGCTACAGCCACAGAGAGCAAGGATTCCCAGGTAACAGAGCAAGCCAAGCTTTCCATAGCCGTTGCAGGCCTAAGCCTCCACTCAAGATACAAAGTTTCAATTATAGAAGGTAAACAAATTCAAACAAATGGCGGCAGAATGGAGCTTGAGAGAGCAGGCCAGGGTTGCCGGCGGCAACAGGGGAAGCAAAGCTTTCCGCATACCCTGGCCGGGCTCACCCGCTTAAGGCAACAAAGTTTCAATTATAACCCCAACACAAATGGCTTCGGGCCTCGGAGGGAGCCCCAGGCTTGGCTCTGCTCCAGGCTACAAAGTTTCAATTGTAGAAGGAAAATAAATCCCAGATACCAGGGCCTCTGCTTGGGTTGCCAGGGGGCGTGGCCGGCCTGCAAACCACCACAGGCCACTCGCTTAGGCCGCCCCATGCCCCAAGGGAACCCCCACCCTGATCCGGGACACCCTTCAGGGCAAACCAGCTGGCCCCCACCCGTGCACCAGGCCTCTATCTTATCTAATAAAAGAGTAATATACAGATTGATCATCACTGCAACACACAATATAGCTGCCCCCATGTGGTCAAAGATCGTGCCCCCCTGTGGACACAAGATGGCCACTACAAGATGGCCAGCAGGAGAGGGCAGTTGGGAGGCACCCGGCCTGCAAGGGAGGGCAGTTGAGAGGGACCAGGCTTGCAAGGGAGGGCAGTTAGAGGTGATCAACCCTGCAGGAGAGGGCAGTTAGGGGTGACCAGGCTGGCAGAGGAGGGCAGTTGGAGGTGATCAACCCTGCAGGAGAGGGCAGTTAGGGGTGACCAGGCTGGCAGAGGAGGGAAGTTGGGGGCAAACAGGCTGGCAGGGGAGCAGTTTAGCATCAACCAGGCTGGCAGCGGAGTAGTTAGGGGGTGATCAGGCTGGCAGGCAGAAGCGGTTAGGGGCAATCAGGAAGGCAGGCAGGCAAGCAGTTGGGAGCCAGCAGTCCTGGATTGTGAGAGGGATGTCCGACTGCCCGTTTAGGCCCAATCCCACCAGGATCAGGCCTAAACGGGCAGTCAGACATCCCTCCAGGAGTCCCAGATTGGAGAAGGTACAGGCTGGGTTGAGGTACAACCCCCCGCCGTGCACGAATTTCGTGCACCGGGCTTCTAGTATTTACATAGTATTGTCATAAGCTATTATAAGTAATCTAGAGATGATTTAAAGCATACAGGAAGATATGTGTACATTACAGGCAAATACTAAACTATCCTATATAATAAAGATATAATATGTAAATGGTCATTACGGCGTGAAGCATAACGGCCGACCATGTAACGACCAGATCACGGATCAGCCGGAGGGTGGGGCAGCGAGCTACAAGCAGGAAGCAGAGAGCTACAGGAGGGGGCAGTGCAGCAAGCTATGGGGATCAGCAGGAGGGCGGGGAAGCGGGCCGAGAGCTACTGGAGAGCGGCAGCGAACTACTGGCGAGCTACTGGTGCACGGATTTGTGTGCAGGGCTACTAGTTTTGTATAAGGGACTTGAACATTCTTGGATTTTGGTACGTGAAGGGGTTCCTGGAACCAATTCCCCAAAGATAGGAAGGGAAGACTGTAATCTATGCTTTCACACTTTATGGCCACTACATATTTATGACTCACAAAGCACTGTGTGGTTGACCTATTAAGAAAATCATTACTTTTATCATTACTCTGGACCAATAGCAAGAAAGATGCTATAAAAAAAAAAAAGAGAATCTAGAAATTAAAGGGCAGTTTGTTGATATAAATCCTGCCCGTCTCTTCATTAGTTACAATTGAAGCATTGGCAATTTCAACGCAAAAAAAAAATTATTTTTGATGGTTTAAAGAGTTAAGATAGGTCTGATACCCTTATGAAAAAAAAAAAAAAAAGATTGGTAAGATTCTGGCCTAAATCACCTTTTCTAAAATTTATTTTAATTGTTTTAAACCCAGACCCACAGGATACATTTCTCTAGGATTTACTTACTTTTCTGCCACTATTTCCAAGAACTAAGACATTTGACAGCTCTGTCCTACCCCCTACCTCACATTTCTGTTCTTGTTCTATTTTCTTAATTTTTTTATTTTTATTGATTTCAGAGAGGAAGGGAGTGGGAGGGAGAGACAGAAACACCAAAGATGAGAATGGAATCACTGATGGGCTGCCTCCCACATGCCCCACACTGGGGATTGAGCCAGCAACCCAAGCATATGCCCTTGACTAGAATCAAACCCAGGACCCTTCAGTCTGCAGGCGGACATTCTATCCACTGAGCCAAACAGTAGGGCTTGTTCTATTTTCTTATTACCAAACTAAGAGACTATAATATAATTCATCTCACAGCCAGAAAGTAAGGACATAATGACTTTTTAAGTGACCTTCTTGTTCTCTGGAGGTCTTCTTCTAGGACCTTTGACACTGAACTCACATTTGTTATCTTTTGAAAGAGGTGTTATAAAATAAAGAAAGCATATTTATGCGAGGACCACAGCTTAACCTTTTGCACTCGGATGTTGAGTGTGACTTGACACGGTTAGCATCGGTAGCAGCTTGAGAAAAAAGCAAGCGAGTGCAAAGGGTTAAAAACATAATATTGGCACTTAAAGAATACAGTCAACACAATATTGAAGGATCAGACCGAAGTTGGAGGACTGATGCTATCTCATTTCGGTCTTATTCTAAAGCTACAGTAATTAAGACAGTGTGGTATTGGCTATAGAATAAGACAAACAGATCAATGGAACGAATAGAAATCCCAGAAATAGACCCCCACAAACATAGCCAAGTGATCTTTAACAAAGGAGCAGAGTCAAGACAATTGGGAAAAGATAGTCTTTTCAACAAATGGTGAATTAGACATCCACATGCAAAAAATAAAAAAGAATCTAGACAGAGTTACTCCCTGCACAAAAATGTATTCAAAATAGATATAAATGAAGATTATAGAACTAGAAAACTCCTGAAAGATAAAAGGAGAAATAGATTACCTTGGGTATGGCAATGACTTTTTATATCTAACTAGAGGCCTGGTGCATGAAATTCGTGCACTGGGGGTGCGGGGGGGGGGGGGGGGCGCGGAGAGGGGGATGTCCCTCAGCCCAGCCTGCACCCTCTCCAATCTGGGACCCCTCGGAAGATGACATCCCTCTCACAATCCGGGACTGCTGGCTCCCAACCACTCACCTGCCTGCCTGCCTGATTGCCCCCAACTGCTTCTGCCTGCCAGCCTGATCACCCCTAACCACTCCCCTGCCAGCCTGATTGACGCCTAACTGTTCCACTGCCGGCCTGATTGCCCCCAACTTCCCTCCCCTGCAGGCCTTGTCGCCCCTAACTGCCCTCCCCTGCTGGCCCGGTTGCCCCCAACTCCCCTCCCCTGCCAGCCCAATTGCCCTCCCCTGCCGGCCCAGTCACCCCCAACTGCCCTCCCCTGCCAGCCCAGTCACCCCCAAATGCCCTCCTCTGCCAGCCTGGTTGCCCCCAACTGCCCTCCCCTGCCAGCCTGGTCACCCCTAACTGCCCTCCCCTGCTGGCCCGGTGGCCCCTAACTGCCCTCCCCTGCGGGCCTGTTCCCCCCCAACTGCCCTCCCCTGCCAGGCCAGTCATCCCTAACTGCCCTCCCCTGCCAGCCTAGTTGCCCCAACTGCCCTCCCTCCCCTGCAGGCCTGGTCACCCCCAACTGCTCTCCCCTGCTGGCCTAGTCACCCCCAACTGCCCTCCCCTGCTGGCCTGATCACCCACAACTGCCCTCCCCTGACGGCCATCTTGTGTGGCCATCTTGTGACCACATGGGGGCGGCCATCTTGTGTGAGGGTGTGACAGTCAATTTGCATATTACCTCTTTATTATATAGGATACCAAAGACATGATCCATAAAAGAAATTATTGATAAGCAGGAGTTCATTAAAATTAAAAACTTCTGCTGTGTAAAAGATAATGCCAAGGAAAAAGAGAAGACCAGAAACAGGCCAGGAGAAAATATTTTCAAAGGACACATTTTATAAAGTACTGTTATCCAATATATACAAACAACTCTTGAAACTCAACAATAATGAAACAAACAATCCAGTTAAAAAACACACTTCAACAAAGAACAAATGCAGATGTCATATAAGCATATGAAAAGATGCTCTGCATCTTATGTCCTCAGGGAAATGTAACTTGAAACAACAATGAGATACCACTACACATGGCCAAAACATCCAACACTGGCATCAGGAAATGCAGGCAAGGGTGTGGAGTAACAGAAACTCATTCATCCTTGGAAGGAATGCACAATGGTACAGCCACTTTGGAGACAGTTTAGCAGTTTCTGACCAAACTAACCATACTGTTACTATATGGTCCAGCAATAGTGCTCTTTGTTATTACCTTTGTTAAAAAGGAGTTGAAATTTTATGTGTACACAAAAACCTGCATACAGTATTTATAGAAGCTTTATTCTTAATTGCAAAAACTTGGAAGCAACCAATATGTCCTTCAGTTCATGAATGGATAAACTGTTGTAACTGAACAATGGACTATTATTCAGCATTGAAAAAAATAAAAAGAGCTAAAGGCATGGAGGAACTTTAAATGCATATCACTAAGTGAAATACACCAATCTGAAAAGGCAACATACTGTATGATTCCAATTATAAAACATTCTGGAAAAGGCAGTTGGGGAATGTTGCATGGAATAAATAAATAGAACACAAATAATTTTTAGGCAGTGAAAATATTGTGCATAATACTATAACGATGTCTGTGTGGCATTACACATTCTCCAAACCCATAGAATATACAGCATCAAAAGTGAAACTTAATATAAACTGTGAACTTTGGGTGATTATGATGTGTCAATGTAGGTTCATTAATTGAAATAAATGCACCACTCTGGCAGGGGATGTTGATAATGAGGGAGACTATGTACTTGTGGGAGCAGGGGATATGAGATTGCTGATCCTTCTTTCAAATTTGCTGTGAAACTTAAACTCCTTTTTTAAAAAAATCCAGTCTTAAAAATTTATAAAGCTGCAATAAATTTGACTTACATAAAATGTACCCAACTTTTCTGATATTTTGTTAGAGTTCTATTATGGGTTGTGTTATTCACCCTTAAAATTCTTATGTTGGAGCCCAAACCAACTTGCCTCAGAATGTGACTATATTTGGTGATAGAGCCTTTGAAGAGGTTCTTAAGTTGAAATGTGATCCTTAGTGTGAGCCCTAAATCAATCTGACTGATGTCTTTATGAAAAGAGGAAATTTGGACTCACAAAAATGAGACACCACAGACTAAAGTATATAGAGGAAAAGCTATCTATAATAATAAAAGTGTAATATGCTAATTAGACCGGACAGCTGAACAACCTTCCAGACGTCCTTCCGGATGACCTTCCGGAAGAAGCTGGGGCTGCAAGTGAAGCATCCATCTTATATGAAAACTGCTGTTTGAAATTT